>NW_009715404.1:6398-49360 GCF_000703405.1 Apaloderma vittatum | reverse complement strand
TCTAGCCTGTCTAGGTCTCCCTGATTGGCAGCACGGCCTTCTGGTGTGTCAACCACTCCTCCCAGTTTTGTGTCATCAGCAAATATATTGAATAGTACTTGTCCCAGTACTGACCCCTGAGGGATTCCACTAGATACAGGCCTTCGAGTAGACTGTGTCCCATTGACCAAAACTCTGACTTTTTTCCTTCAAACAGTTCACAATCCTGGATTGTGAAGAATCACTCTTGCAGCTTTCATATAATTTTCAAAGGCAGTTCATCTCTTCTATCTTTCTCATTGAAATAACAAGTTTCTGTAGTTGTTATGATAGATAAAAGCATCATCATGACTTAATATGTCTGACTGATTTGGGGAATATGAAAGAAGTCTTGTTTCTTAAATATTATTTAATGAACTACTACTGAGACTACTTACTTTTCTCCCCTACAAGTCCCAAAAGCATATTGTCTTGGTAGTCACTAAATAAGCACGGTCAAATGAAGCCCTTGAAGCCAATGATGACTAAAGTTTGGAAAGGGAACTGCATACTCTGTGTTTCCCCAAGCCATATAGTCATTATCCAGAATTAGTTACTGGAGATAACTAATAAATAAGTATTATACAGGTCTAGCTTATTTAAATATAGAGTCTAAAAGTCTTACGTTCTGATGAGGGAGAATCATGTCCATGCATATATTTAAATATACCGTAGTTCTCTGGGCCTCTAGAAGTGATGGCAACTTATTTTTCATTTCAGAAAATCTATTTATGGAAACATGTTCATAAATTTCACAAGATGCTCAGATTTTGGTTCAGATTTTCATTTTACTTAGTACATGCAGACATCTATACCAACTCAGGACTACACAGAAAAGCGCTTCATAGCTCTTTTTCTATGCTTCTATCTCTATTTCCCATTTAAGTTACCACTGAGAAGTACAAAATATCAACAAATATAAGCAAATTATTTTCATGTATTTAAAAAGTACTGTGTGATTAAAACAAAACTAAAAATATTATAAAAATAGTAGCAGTAGTAGCAGTAGTAGTACTGTTGTTATTGTTGTTATCGTTATTGTTTTTATCATTATTATTGTTATTATTACTAGAGAAAAAGTGATGCCATTCTTAAATTATTAGTACTGAAATCATTGAGATTGGTGAGGGCAGCTGACATCACACTAGGGCAAATTGTTAACATCACCTTTATCTTCATAGCAACAGAGAACAGATAGAAGTGCACGTGCCCCAGATCAATCTGTCATCCGCTTGTTCAAAGAAATCCTTTCTCATGGTCCCTTATCAAATCACATCTAAAGCAAACAATTTCTCAGCTCGGTAAGATGTGGCTGTGTCAAAGTGATGAAATGAAAAGAAATGCTGTATGCTGCCAGGGGACTCAGCAATGACAGGAACAGGCTGACCTAACAGAAGTATTTTCTCTTCACTGAGAAACACGACCCCCAATGTAACATAAGGCAATAACAGCAGACAATGGTGGACTCCAGGTACAAATCATGCGCTGGAGGACACATGTTCCCACCACTGCTCCTCCAGTCCCTTCCTCCCACTACCTTGCCAGCAGCACCAGCTCTGCCAGATGTTCTTCCTCCTGATACAACCCTGCTGCTGCCACACACCCTTCTCCTGCCCTGTGAGACAGGGTCCAGGGCACCCCCGAGTCCCACACAGCATCAGAGTGCAGGTCCTTGTGCTCCACATCATGCTGTGGCACCTGCTCCTGCCTCCGAGAGGCAGGCAAACAAAAATCCTTGCAAGTGTGGGAATTGCTATTCCAGTCTAGGTAGTGTTTTACTGCTCCAGAGCAGTCTTTGGCATCAGCTATTGACAGGAAAGGCAAGGTGTTCTTTGCAAAATAATCTGTGTGTAGAGAATGGGTTTGGCGGTTCCTCAAGAAAGGTGGTCTTGCGGTTAGAAGCAGCAGGGTTAATGTTCAAATTTGCATTAATTTACTCTTCATCCTTAGAAATACAACATGGAGTGCTCTGAAGATCTATGGGAATATTGACCCCCTTTATAAAAACAGATATGTAATTGCAGTAGCGATGAGTCTCACAGGGTAATCACACATTTGCACTTTTTTGAGTCCTCTGGAAATTCTTGTCAGTACTAATTTAAATCCATCTGCTCTTCCTTACAGGACTCCATTTTGTCTATTTAGGAACAGCCAGCCCACTTGGTTTGTACAGCATGTTACTGTTCTTACATTTGTCTTCAAATACTAACAGCCTCTACTTCTCAAACCTTATATGACAGCTTTTCCTATGCTAGATACTGTTTTTATTGCTAGTATTTTAAGCCTCGCTTTTCTACTCCCATCTGGTTTTCAGCGTGGTAAATAGACATGAGTACTGTGTTACATTTGAGTAGTGCCATTGATGTGAAAAGTAATCAGAAATATTTTCAGTTGAAAACATTATGCAATTTACATTTCTTTTTCACCCAAAAAAGGTTTTGAAAAAGAAATGTTTACTGACACGTAAATAAAGTATTTAATTTCTGCAGTAAAGTACATAAAAAGTTGTTTCCTACCTTGTATTTTTGCCCCCATTCAAGACTTCTAACGGGAATAAATATGTAAGCATATCAGAAACTTATCAAAGCATGGCAGACAATAAAAATATTTCCATGATCTGTTTGATATTGATATTTCCAATGTTTTTTTTCCCTATGTTTCTTAATCTCATGATAGTCTGCTTTCTTTTTTAATCTTAACTTCAAAGCAGGCTTTTTTATTGGTATGGCCACAGAGAAGCTCCTGTCTTTTCAATGAATTTTATAGCTAATTTAGAGACCAATAAACAGGTTTAGTCTTCTGATAATTATTCTTTCCAAACTATACAACAACAACATGACACAGCTTCTCCGAGGATCTGCGTCATAAAGAATTAAATACAAAATGAGGTTTTATTCCTCAACACATGAAAGGTAAAATAAATCACCCATATTTTTCTGTCTTCCAGGGTGTTTAATAAAAATGTCTATTCTGTATGGAAGGAGAAAATTATCACAGTTTTATAGAAAAATTAGAAAGCATTCCACCAAAGCAAGAGTATTTGTTAAAAAAAAAAAAAGTATGCGGGTGTCTGAAGAGAAATCCAGGTGAATAATACTCAAACTACCTAACTACTAATCCTAAATATGATAGATCTGAAATCTTTCTTCAAAATCAAGCAGAAAATTTGGATTTAAGGAAGGAATCACTGAGTAAAGTTTCATGAACTGAGGTCTACACTCTTGTAAACTAGGTATCCCCTTCAGGTCTAAAAATATTTGACATAATTTTTTAAAAAAAACAAGTGAGAATGAGAGGACCACTTTAAGTGGGGAGTAAGGTTATTTAAGGAAGAAACGATTTTGTATAGTATTGAAGATAAGAACTAAACTCTTCTTGAATATGTTTCAGAAGGAGAGGTGGCTGGCAGAGGGATCAAGCAAAGAATACCTTTCATGTTAGGTCTAAGCTGTTTTGACAACCTTTCACTGTTACTAGAAAGAAAGTAAGCATCTCCAGTGGGTGGGAGGAATTACTATCTGAATACACCTCTTCCTCTCACAGAGTCACAGGATGACCAGCTTACTACAGGTACCAGAGACGGATGAATTGCATCTAACCTGAAACGGGACAGAACAGATCAGAACTACAGTTTGAGAGGAAAGATGTAAAATGTTACAGAGTCACAGAACAGGAAGATTTCAGCTATTGGTATGGAAAATAGAGGACTTAAGGGTTTTCATTTGCTTTAGAGAAAAACAGTTGTTCTTAGACCCTGTGAGGTAAAAAAAAATAGCAAGTTGTATATTCCCTTGGTTCAGAGGGAAAAGGAAAGAAATAGGCAGAAAATGTGATGGTTTCTTCAACAGAAAATGAGGGCAATCAGGAAAGTTTAGAAAAGAGCTGAGCTTCAGCCCTGCTACCTTCAGGCTGAGTTCAAAATGTAGAAAAAGATATATTAGAAAAATGTTATTCAGCTGCAGATAGAACATGAGGAAGGAACATGAAGGAACAGTACAGCTTTAGTTTTTCACTTTAGCAACAATACAAGAATAGCAGAGATGATGTAAAATACAAGGCAGAGAAGAGCAGCAAGTTAAAAACACAGTCCTAAGTAATCCCCACAGCAAGAAGTGGGTTTTCTGCAGGAATGACTCCAGAGGCAGTGAATATGAAGTACTTGAAGCAAGAACTTAAGTACTTCTCCTGTGTCCACAGGCATACAGAGCAGCATGCGATAAAATCTGAGTTCAGAGAGGTCAATATATACTTACTATATATGCTATATACACTATACATTTGGTATATGCATGCATTTATGTGTGTGCATGTATATACGATGACGTATTATATTACTCTTTATCCATGAAGTTCTGTGTGAATTTTTACTGTTTAGAAGTCTTCCTCTTGGTCTCCCAGGCATGCAGGTGCTGAATAGCTTAAGAAGCACCTGATTAATAACTACATACCAATGTGCAGAAGTGCACATTATTATCATATAGATACTTATGCAAATAAAAATTTCTAAATTCATGTTAGTTCAGTCAGCGTATCTGCCTAAATAGCTACACCTGTTAGTTTCTATCTTTCCATAGTGATGAATTATAATAAAAAACCTTTAGCTTTATCTTCAGTTCCAGTTTCACTGACACTGTCTGAATAATATTTTTCATGCTGACACAAATATCTTGCACATTTATCTCTTTTCTATTCATTTTTTCCCATGTCCAAGACCTTCTTTTACAAAATAGCTGACAAGAAATGGTCAAAATGCACATGCAGTAATAATTCCATAATTTCCAATCAGACTTTTGGAGAAAATATATGGATTTATAATTTTAGAGAGATGTTAATCACGTAACTAGCATGACTATACTTTAATCCTCTGCATTACACTGAATCACTAAAACTCAGCTACACATTTTAGCCCTTCTATTGCTGACCTCTAGAGATTGCCCCTTAAGTGTGTTCTTTTAGAACACTGAAATATATTCCTGATTTGACCATATCTTAAGACTGAGTAGATCTGAAATACAGATTCTTGCAATTTTTCCAAATTTTTTGGATCAAGGTTTCTAATTTGAGCAAGTTCAAATTTCTGAAACTTGTAAATTACAAGAGTAATTACAGTGTCAAGACATGTTTAGAAACAAGAATTCAGGCACCTTAGCAACTGAAATATTTAAGTTTAAATTTTCGTCATAAAAATAAAATATTTAGGATTTTATCCTATCAATATCAGTAAATCATCATTGGCAGCAATGAAATACAGTTGAGACAAATGCTCATTAAAGAGTGCAGAATATTATCTAAAACTTTCTTTTCCTCAGTCAAGTCACTGGATGTATTCAGTGAAAAGTAAATTTCAAACACATACATTTCTAGTTAAGTAGAAACTATTTCTGTACATTACATTTGTGGATGTAAGCACACTCTGAGCCCTACAATTTATCTAGTCAAAGTCAAATGAAATCCAAACCTCATGATATTCCAAACCTTTTGGGTTTGGTTATGTTTCTGGTGAGACAAAACAGCCTTTGTCCACCTGCCTTCATAATTAGTTCTCATCATAGAGTTCTCCTGCAGTCGTTGTTATGTCCAGTGATACAGAGTAGGATTAATCCCAGGTAGCTTTAGGCCTTTCAGTTAGGCAAATAATCTAAACTAGTCATCATGGGATTTCTTCCCCACTGCATGGAAAGAGGTGTCCACCTCCAGAGGTCAATTTCTCATCAATCCTTAATACCTCTTTGAAGACAACATGCCTGTCTTTCTGTACTAAGTAATTAGCTTGCATTAGCCACTTCCCAAGTGGCTATAATTGGGTTGAAATATCCCTGAGGAATCTACAGTCAATCTTATCAGCTCCTTGTATCTTGTAAATACAGTTATGGCAAAGAATAATTATCTTATATTTTAAAATATGATTGCGGGCTTTGCGGGCAGTGAAAAAGCAGTAGTAATCTAAATCCGACAACTCAAAAAAGCAATGCAATTTGCAAAAGGAACAGCACAAGGTGTAGGCTGAGAACTAATCTTCTAAAGTCTTTATTCTAACAGATGTGAATAGAGAGTGGTTTGAGTACAAAACATCCTTTCAAATCTTTATATATTTCTCATGCAGTGCCCTGAGTTAACATTGATAATGTTCATCGATTTCAGAACATTATCAGTGCTAATGTTCAGACTTGTTCAAACTGAATAACACAATATGTCTACTGAGAAATTCTGCCATTGTTAACAACATTGAATCTATGCAAATTGTCTGTTTTCAGAGTATGTACAGCAGTATTTCTAGCCATCTGAAGGGAGATAAAAAGAGCAGGATAACTTTATCACTGTAAAAATTTAATTGCTACTATTATATTTTATTACCAAGTTAATGATGGACAAAGTCTTTTAGCAACAAAGAGATTCCTATTTCCTGTATCAGTGAAATAAATCAGAGGTTAAGATACATATCCTGAAAAGCTGATAAAATTATCTGAGCCTGATGCTCCTGGAAATGGATTAATCTGATATCTATTCAACTGGCAAATTGTTGTTTGTGTGCTTCCTGGAATAGACACAAAACAGTGAACTGCTCAAGCCCATTACATTATCATAGCTAATGGTAGCTTTCAATTTGCTGATCCAGCTAGCCCAGAAGTATAGCTTTTAGAGTTCCAAAGAAATCACACCCTATTAGTAGCAATTAATTGGCTCTATAAACACTTCCAAAATGGACTTATTGAGCAGCATGAAGATAAGTGGAAGTTCTCTGCTTCATTTGCTTTTCTTCCCCTACAGCTTATATGAGATGTTTTTGCATTCCAGTTCTCTTACAGGATGGATAATCGAAAGCATCATCCCTACATGGGAGCAATTTCTGCTGCTGGAAATGTTAATAAGAGAGAAATTTTAAGAAGCCCAGATGCCATCAGAGTTTTGCAGTGTCTAGCAGACCTTTGGGAAATGTCACCTGAGCTCAGTTTAAACGAGGAAATATTTCAGATTTAGTGAAATAGATGTGACCACTTGTGCATGACAATCTCTGGCAGGCAGTTGGGCTTCATAAATACCTTACTTATAGGAAAAAAAAAAAAAGCACAGATGTAGAGCACAACTGATCCACCTTGATCACACAGAAGCCACAGGTGTCCATTCTCTCATGCACTACCTCTGACCAAAGTTTGCAGCTTGACACAACCCCACAACAACAGGAGAACTTTCTTTAACAGGAGAGCAGGTGATGTTTAAATATCCTTACCGGCGTTGTCTGCAGAGGCGGCAAACTGAATCTCAGGAGCTGTGTTTTCCACATGCGTAGAAGCTGCCGGTAGTCCCAGAATGAGTTGATCCGCGTCACTTCCCGCTGGTTGCTGCTGATCAGACCCAGCAGAGCTGAGGACCAGGAGAGGTTTGTTCTGCTGCCCAACTCCATCCTTGGAGAAGCTGTGGTATTTCCAATTCTCCTCTCCAAAATGGGGACTAAAAGTCTCAAAGGGTCGGCTCTGCTTGTCAGTCATTTTCTCCCGGGGCTTCAGATTTTTCTGAGAGAAAGTGCCACCCCCCTTGGCACTGTAATTGGGCCCATGAGCAGGCAGTGGGCTTTCACTCAGCAGGTTTTTCAGCTCTTGCAGGCTTCTTTTAGAAATGTCATGTGCCCCCTCAAAGAAGTCTGCAGTGCCGCCTCCTTGAGTGGTTACAGCACTGCCCAGGGAGCCTGTCTTTGTCAGGTGGAACTTGACAACTTCCATCCCACCCCATTCCTCTTGCTTACCCTCTGCCTTCCCACTGCCCTCTCCCCTGTGGGTTGCCTCTGCACCCCCAGCTTTCCCCCTGCTCCTGGCAGGCTGCACACCTGCGGGCTGCTCCACCTTGCCTGGCGTATCTACTTCCTCATGCATTTTTCTTATTACTCTTTTCCCATTGTCAGCGTTTTCCTGGCTTTCTCGTGATTCTCCAGACATGTCTTCTTTCACGTCGCTGCAAGTACTGGAACCTACACGACCCTCTCTGTCCTTTTGCACTGGAGAAAAACCAGTCAGGTTTTGAAGAGGCTGGTCTGGTGGTGGTTCTGTGCAAGCAGTGGTTCCTCGAAGGGGACAAGGATCTGGCGTTTTTGAGGTGTGAGACAGCTCCATCTTCTCATTTTCTAAAGGATGAACGTACTTTGTAGGACCTTTGACTCCCTTTTTCTTTCTGAAACCACATATATTGTTGCCATCAACTTCATCATTGTCACTTTCAGATGTGTTCTGTAACCAGCAATAAAATATACAACCAAATAACATGCATGAATGAAAGGGAACATGGCAATGGAGTACTACCACCAGCTGCATTTACCTTGTAGCGCTTCCATTACTTCTCGATGACAGAGGTCCCTGTGGACACTTACTGACTCTCAAATTCTGCTGTTTTGATTTTTTAAATTCTCACAGAATTATTTCTTATATTTTAGAACAAAACTGATGAAAATGCCTTCATAATACAGATTTTAGGTAGATTTAGTAGATTAAAATATAAGACATTGTACACTGTGTGACATAACTTTCAAATGTTCACTTTAAATGTGAGAAAAAATCATTTTAATAATTATATTTAAATATAGTTTTGGTCATGTTAAAAGCATTTGTATTTATAAAGGAAATTTATTGTCCTGAAACACAGAACACTATCAATTCTCATAAGTGTGGGGAATGAAACCTGAAAATAAATAGCTTTTATGTGAATTTCAGAATCTAATTTGGCCAAATAGATGAACTTCCAGGGCGGTGGTGAAAAGGACGAACACATATTTAAATCTGCAAGCAGGAAAGAACTAGAATATGATGTTTACCTTTATATATGACATTGATATGATTTATATTGTAGTGTTGGCAGCAGATTTTAAAATGGATATAAACTTGTGGAGAAGGTGTGAAAAGGAGCTAAAAAAATTAATCTGTTTGCCTGATCCCAAAGAATAACAAGAAGTGTCTGATTCATCATCCTTCCTAAGTATCCTGATCCTACCAAAAGTGTGATTAATGTGATGGTAACCGGGAAAAGGACAGGAAATCAAAACCAAATACATCCAAATTAAAAAATAGCAGAATATTATGGGTGATTAATTATTTCACAAACTATCAAGGTAGGCATTGAATTCTCCAGCTCTCGATGTCTTTAAAAAGATTTTATAATACAACTTCACCAAAATATAAATCACTCCATAGCTAATCACAATCTGTTACAATGCTTGTTAATATCTGCTCAACCAGTAGCTTAATCAACAGTGCTTTGTTTGCTTGGGTTGGACTGGAATTAGCACCTCTAAAAACATGGGGAAATCAAGAGGTATCCTCTGAATGAGACCGTTCTTTACCTTTTCCACACAGGAATAATCTGCACTCTCTCCAATATCTGAATTTCCAGAAGAAGTAGGGATCTGCACAAAAGCAAAGTGAATGCCAGTCTGGGTAAGGCAAAAAGATTCCTGTTGGCAGAAAAAATCACGTAGAAGAAAAGGCAGCAGCATCTGTTGTGCATAGGGAAGCAGTTACATGGCCTCCAATAAGGTCAGTAACATCTCACTTTTTCTAGATTATTCCTCCTTATTTTTCCTGTTTTCTCACTATTCTATTTTCCATCATTATCTATTTTAAAAAAAAAAGGCTTATGACTTCTAATACACAGAGCTCACAGAAATATTTTCTTCCTCTCTACTCCTTGATCTAGGTTTTTGTGCTGTGCTGTACCGAGAGCTCCTTTGGAAGGTCCCCAGGGCATTGCTGGCAGGGTGCAATGCAGCTGCCCACCAGCTTTGCAGGCAGGATAAGCCACCCTGTGCCTGTAACTTCAAAGAATCACAGAATCACAGAATCACAGAATGTCAGGGATTGGAAGGGACCTCAAAAGATCATCTAGTCCAAACCCCCTGCCAGAGCAGGAGCACCTACAGTAGGTCACACAGGAACACGTCCTGGTGTGCTTTGAATGTCTCCAGAGAAGGAGACTCCACAACCTCCCTGGGCAGCCTGTGCCAGTGCTCTGTCACCCTCACACGGAAAAAGTTTTTTCTATTACTTTTGTGGAACCTCCTACGTTTCAGCTTGGATCCATTGCTCCCTTGTCCTGTCATTGGACACTGCTGAAAAGAGCCTTGCACCATCCTCCTGACACTCACCCTTCACATAAACATTTATGAGGTCACCCCTCAGCCTCCTCTTCTCCAAGCTAAAGAGATCCAGCTCCTTCAGTCTTTCCTCATAAGGGAGATGTTCCACTCCTTTCATCATCTCTGTGGCTCTGCGCTGGACTCTCTCAAGCAGTTACCTGTCTCTCTTGAGCTGAGGGGCCCAGAACTGGACACAATATTCCAAATGTGGCCTCACCAGGGCAGAGTAGAGGGGCACGAGGACCTCTCTTGACCTACTAGCTACTCCCCTTCTAACACACCCCAGGATGCCATTGGCCTTCTTGGCCACCAGGGCACATTGCTGGCTCATGGGCATCCTGCTGCCCACCAGGACCCCCAGGTCCCTTTTTTGGGTCAGTCCCCAACCTATACTGGCACATGGGGTTGTTCTTTTCCAGGAGCAAGACTCTACATTTGCCCTTGTTGAACTCCCGCCCATTCCTCTAGCCTGTCTAGGTCTCTCTGAATGGCAGCACGGCCTTCTGGTGTGTCAGCCACTCCTCCTAGTTTTTGTGTCATCAACAAACTTGCTGACAGCGCTCTCTAATCCCACATCCAGGTCATTGATGAATATATTGAACAGCACTGGCCCCAGCAGTGACCCCTGAGGAACTTCGCTAAATACTGGTCTCCAACTAAACTCTGCCCCATTCACCATAGACTTTCATGCAGGTATCTTGACAGCGATGTGCTTGTGATGCCCACATGCAACCAAACACAGTTACTGGCTCATTCACAACAGAAATCCTTGCTTACCTCAGATTTAGCACTCAGTTTTAACCAGTCTTTTTTCTTCATCTAAAGGCTTTGGTTTATTCCCATAATACGCTCTATCATGGCACATAAAACAATTCTGGATGTGTTGCTGATACCTCTGCACATTCACCCATGCAGAATAGGCCTAATTCCTACAGCTCTGCATAATTATGGAATATAAATGTAATGAAAGAATCATAGAATCATAGAATGGCATAGGCTGGAAGGGACTTTAGAGATCATCTAGTCCAACCTCCCTGTCATGGGCAAGGACACCAACTCTCGACTAGACCGGGCAACACATGAAGACCAAGCGGGAATCGAACCCACGACCTCGGTGTTGTGGGGGAGAAACAGTAGGGATGGAGGAACCAGTGACTGCCAAATGGAAAAACCCAAAGAATTTTGAAATAAAAGAGGCACCACATTAAATTTCTAGATATATAAAATTATTTTTTAGAGAATGGAGAGAAGAGTTCCAGTTATAAAAGCTGTAGTAACAAAAAGTTTGAATTTTTAATGAATTTATGAAAAATATTTATCTAAATACCTTTATTTATCTAAATAATGGTGGAAGTTGCCATCATTAAAATATCTTGATTTCCACTTTATGACGTTTTCAGAATTCTTTTGTTTCCTTTGAATAATCTGAAGCCAGTAACACAGTTGTAATGCCACTTGCATTTCTGCTTTGTAATGTATTCCACTCTCTGTACTCAAAGACAACCGCTGAAAATTTTGACGTCAGACTAAGTTTTTGTTTGATGTCCCTATCATAGATGTCTGAAAAATGTTCAGTAAAATGACTGAAGGAAAGATGAGCAGATTTTTTTTTATAACGTCTGTATACTGAACTCAAACAAAGAGTAGTTCATGTATCAAAAGCAAAATGCCAGAAAACTACCTGTTCACACAATTAGCCATTCTAAATGGTGTCATGAACACTTGGTACCATCCCCACATTATAATCATTATAAAAACAAATTCCTTCTGAATAGAGATGAGCAGGATAAGGAGTTGTGAATTTGTTAATAGAAATAGTCATTTGCAACAGATGTGTCATAAATAATGTGTCTACAATAGTCTGCAAAGAGTTTATTTGCCATGAAGAAATTGAGACTATAGTACTGTATTTTGGTCATAGACCTGAAAGATATACTCTGCCTGTTGCTCTTAAACAAAGACTAATCATTTTTACCTTCAAATTAAACAAAACTCTTACATCTATACAGAGAATAACCTATGCATTATTTAAGGTCCTAACTTTGTGCAGAAGGATGACTCCTCTTTTCTAAATAAACTCAGACATTTATGGACTTTCATTTAGAAATAATTTGCAGCCTTTTCTGCAGTGAAGCAAACAAGGCTAGTTTTGTTTCAAGGTGCAAGTACAGAATCCCTGCATATTAGATGGTCATATGCACAAGCTATGACACAGTCTTGTTTGTCTAGCAGTTTATATGGTGTTTACCATCAGAAAAGGCCTACTACCTGGGTAAAGAGGGGAGACCACCCAGGGAACAGGACTTACAAATTATCTGCTTAACTTTTTATTTCTGGAAAGTTTTTTCTACAAAAGACAGGGATGATTAAGTAAAATATCAACTTGAAAGAGTTACTAGGCAAGTGAGCTGGGTAGACATCATGACTTAATTTCAAGGAACCATGTGTTCTGCTGTGTAGAAAGGAAAGCAAAACAGTCATGGCATTAATATAGCAAAAGTTCTGATTATTTTTTACTTCATTGCTGAATGTTCCTACAATTTTGTTGCTGAGTGGCAACAATAACAAGGAGATACTAAATCTACTTGAAAGTTCTTTTAGCCAACATTTGTTTTGGTATCATTCAATTTCTGTTTGCTTGTTTTCAAATATTTATCCTAAGTCACAGGTCTTGAAAGTATTGAGATTTGCTTCTCTTCCTTAGCAAGTGAACACTCAAGTGGTGATTCATATATTCCTGCCAAAAGGATTAGGTCCAAAATATAAACAGTGTGGGCCACATTATATAACAAATCGAAGATTTAGATTTTTCTCTCTAAACATGTACTTGATGTTAATTGTCATCAATATATATTGGTGCTCCCCCCAAGTTCTGATTTCCATCAGGACTTCTTGCCCCAGTGCAGGTACACCGATCCCTTCTGCACTGGAAGTTTACACCTGGTAAAGTTTCAGTAGAAGTGGACCAGAGCAAGTCCTGCAATAGGCAGTAAGAGTAGAGGGGGACTAGATTTCGTTTCCCATTATGGATAATCTCAACTTGTACAAATAACAGCTCAGCTTGTCTTCACTATATACCTATAGTGTCACCGCAGGTACACAGAAGTCTGAATGTCTGTGACGATCACCAGAGTACAAGGGCTATGCCTTACAGCAGCATATTAGTGAGCTATGCAGGTAGAAGGAGGAAAAAGTGGAGGACAGTATCACCAAACAACTATTTCAGCACTGTGCAGATGAAATTACTTGCTCTGCTTAACTCAATTATATGTCACCTCTGGCATGCCATCAGGTTTCTACAGCTGCTAGACATTTTATATCTTGTGGTAATGCAGAAAACATACATCTAAAGCAATTTTTCTTAATCAGTTTGCATTCACTTTTAGGCTTTGTACAAGCTGTGAAGTGGAACATTAACTGTATCATTACAGTGCTGCCAAAAGGCAGTTCATCAGCAAATCTGTCAATCTACCCACTGAGAACTTTTGGAAATGTAGTGTTGCCTTTGGGAGGAACAAAAAGTGCTAAGATTTCTGCTGTGTAAAACACAGGTGAAAATCCAAGGCAATTGTTGAATTTTTGCTTTAAAAGGATTTTACAAGTGATTGAAAATCTCTCTGTAGTGTTCTGTGAGGCGAAGTCGGAGGCTGCAGAGGAGACCTTCTATTTTTCTCCTACTTTTTGTTTGCATCATGGCCTCAGAGAGATTGCAAGTGCTGTGGAGGTTTATAAACCTCTCTCACAAAATGTATTGACAAAAGGAGACAGGAAAATGAGAAAAAGAAACTCACACTATAGCATTTGAAAGGGAAAAAAGGGAAGAAGGGAGTTGGTTTAGAAGGTGCTCTGAGTAACTGTAGATGAATAGCTGCAGAAGGATTTCTATCACAGAAAAAGGTGAAAGAGGCAAGGTACAACTCCAGCGGGAGCTTTTGTATAAATAATCAACAAGATAACCCAATGTTCCTGCTACTGGCTACTCAAAAAAAAGTGATGCAAACACTCAGTAAAATGCACTGGGATCACAGCCACATTTTCATTTTCTCTTTTGTTTCAGATCATTAACCAGTTTTAGCCGTTAGTCTAACTGATTGTTAAGAGGGCAAATTTTGATGATTCTCCTGAGTTGTTGCTAAAGATTTTTCAAGAATGAAAGATTAATTTTGCAAAGAACATCAAAATGTCAAAATCTGGTGTAACTAAGAACTGAAAAAAATCCATAAAAATCAAAAATAGGGTAGGTTTTGTTGGCTGATATTTTTTTACACATAGGTTTGATTATTTTTTTAATATAAAACAATGTTGAAAAACTGAAATAACATGTTTCCAATTTGAAAAATTCTGAAAATATTGTTTAAGTGATGTTGACACTTGACATTATTCACAGTGTTTGAATGTTTTTCCAGTTTTACTTCATAAACAACACAGTTTTTCAAAGCATTTCAATTGCTATGAAGCTGTAAATGCCGAGGAACTTTTTCTGGCCCACTCTGTCTGTTACCAGGTTACCCTTTACATCTCCTGCAGGTTGGTACACTCAAGTTTCATCTTTCTGTGTAGTAACAAGTTTCAAACACTAGAAGTCAACTCAACAGGAGATTGCTGCTTAAGACCTTACACAAGAGAACCCATAAAGCAAGGGTGCCCATGTCCTAGCGCTTTCCCTGCCCCATCCCCTGAGAGATGGAAAGCATTGACCAGCTGCTCCCCCAGTAACCAGGCAGCGAACGAGCAGAGGATGCAGGAACAAATTACCTACTGCTGGGAATTAATGCAGCTTCACTGGAGTCACTGGAGCTACACAGGTTAGTATCAGGAGGGAATGTGGCCATGGAGGACAACCCAGACATTTCCAGGGAGTAGCTCCAGGCAAAGAGACGGGTTTTGGCTCTTGTGCGCGGTGCTGAAACAACATGTGCTATGACAGACCCCGGTGGCTTGTAAGCTAGAGGCATGAAGATCACAGCACATCGTCACGATATTGCTGTAACTAATCTCTCCTTCAGTGATCTCGTTTGGTGAAGTGGCTTTTTTGAGAGTGATTTACTGCTACAAAAATCTCCCAGTGAAGGACCTGCAAGTGGCATAAATGTTACCTATGAGTGATTATTTTGTGGTTAGAGAAGCTGAAGAGCAAACTTGTCATAGGTCACAGGAAGATGTGTGGTAACGTTAGGAGCAGAAGTAAAATGTCCTTCCTTCTTTGAAACTTTTAAATATATTCAAGTTTATTAACATCCTTCATGTGAAAATGAATGGAATGGGTTTAGCTCACAATATTGTGTCACTTATATCCACACTTGCTTTTATCTGCTACTCCCATCCAAAGCTTTCATACTACATACACAGTTACTAAATGAGGTCCTCACACCATTGGTTCTCTTGCTGCCTCAAAGGAGTAGGAGCTCTTTTTGGCAAGGTTATTTGCAAATCCTTTTCCTTGGACTATGCCGCCTGCATCATGTTAAAAAAAAAAACAAACCAAAAACAAAAACTCAAACAAACCCTGAAGATAGAGTCTCAAGACGAAGAAGTTGATCCTGCCTTCAGTGATTTGGGATCACAAAAGTACGCTGGTGGTGTCACCTTCAGTTTGCAGAAGTGTAAATGAGATCTAAAACCAGGATGCATTTAACAGTTTACTAATTCTTTGGAAGATATTTGCAAGGGAATAGACTTAATGATGTACAAGACTTTTATGTCAGATTTCTATGACTCACTTCATATACAAAGCTGCTCTAGGAGGCAGTCAGTGACTCAGAGTGGATGCGTCTCTGGCATATAAAGTATTCATTTGTTCACCTTGATAAAAATGTCTAGTAGCCTCAGGAAGTCTGTCTGAACCATCACTTCCAAGCCACATTACATCCTTCTCAATATTTTTATGAAATATTTTAATGTCATTTTTTCACAATGAGATCTTCTGGTTATTACTCAAAATAACAGGTATATTTATTTTATTTTATTTTTACTTTATTGAAAGTATATATTACAGCAACAAGACCAGAAACTCTTTTGAAAAGCACTTGTATAGAAACTGAGCAGCTCCACTTAGGTTGGTACCCTGGCTCAAGAGCGCCAATTTCTCATTCAGGTCAGACTCTGGTCCACAAATTGTAATGCTTAAAGTCAACCTGGTTTTCCCACAAATATTAACGGGATCAGATTTTAGACCTTTATTTCTGTTACTTTTGATAGAATTATAAATGACAGGAAGTTAAAATGTGTTATATTTGCTTCCTAAAACAAACAATATTTTCTCAGCTTAAAAGAGAAGCTTTTCTTTGGCCTTCATTTGCTTCAGAATTAGACCACGCTCAACACGTGTGCACAGAGCCTTGCACACAATCTACAATGAAGTATTCACTCACTCGAAACCTTGAAGTGAATGCAAGAAGTATTTTATATCAGCATATCTGCTCAAAAATCATTCACAGTCAGTCTCTTACCTGCTGAGTAAGATCTTCCTTTTTGTTCATGTCCACTTCATTCTAGTTCAGGTCACCATTAGAAATGGCCCAGTAAAAATCCAGTAGAAACACATCCCATATTTATAGGCATAGATACAATAAAGGTTAGTTAAAACAGAATTGCTGTAAAGTTCTTTTCCCAGAAGGCCATGCAGATGATGAACCATAAATAGCAACCCCAATGTGTCAGGCCAAGGGCACTGCTTTCTGGAACAGCGTTGAAGTAGTAAACTGACAAATGGACATTATTAGCTGCCTGCCTGCCTGGAAACAAAGACAACTGAGTATAAAGCTGTTTTGCTCAACTTTTCTCCTCACAAAAGGCTTTTGTCCTATAACAAGCCATTTGTGTTCTGGAACAGAAGCTATTGTTAGGTTTCTTAGAGGTAAAACCTATACTGAGAACTATAACAACAGTATGTTATTGAGGCAGGGATTTGAAAGGCACAACACTCTGCAAGAACAACATGCAGTACTAACCTGTTATTCTAGGTGCTTGTATGTTGTTAATTAACATTAGTGGATCTGGTTATATTAAAATTGGGGAGAGGGGTCTTTTTTTGCATTAGATCTCTACAAATCTTTCAAATATTAGATGGTTAAGCTTGTCTTCCTCATGCTTTTTTATTTATCAGGCTTAACATGAATTCAGAGGACTGTGTTTAATTGACATTTTGTTCATTCAAGTTCCTTTAGTAGACATAACATTACTGGATGACCATATCAGGTGTGCTTATAGCAACCCTTCCTGACAACTGATCACTTAATAAACACAAGTAAGCAATATGTTATGGTTGGCATTTAATCCTGTGAAAACACAGGTTTGGAATTTTGTTATGTTTTAAAAAATAGTAAATGAAAAAATAAGTTTATTAAAATTAACACATCAAAACAGTGAGTATGGCTTAGGAGCTATAGTTCACAAAAATCTTAGGCATCTCAGTGAAAATCATAAACACAGGTGTGTGTCCAAGTCCCAAACTGTGATTCCAAAAGCAAAGAAAAGACAGAAGCAGGTCTTCTGGCTCTACATTTCTTTTCCATTTTGGATGCAAGCCTGAATAATGTTAGCTCACAGTTTGAAAAAAAAAATAAACCAACCAACCAATCAAAAATAATCCAGGAAAAGAAACAAACAAACTAACTAACCTTCAGGTTAAAAATCTCATTCTTCAGAGCAAGAAAAAAATTCTTCACAACAAGGATGGTCAAACACTGGCACAGATTGCCCAGAGAGGCTGTGGGGTCTCCATCCTTGGAGATATTGAGAACTTGACTGTGCAAGGCTCTGAGTAACCTGATATAACTTCAAAGTTGGCCCTGATTTAAGTGGCAGATCAAATCTGATGACTACCACAGATGCTATCCAGCCTATATTATTATGACTCATTTATACATCTTTTTAATGAATTGCATTCCTTTTTTGCAAGTACAGAACATCTCCACCATACTTTATATTCTCTTCTACTCTGTTCTGCTAAATGGAACATAAACACGAGAAAGAACAATTTGTGCTTTAAAGAGAGTAGTTTTTGAAGCACTACCCTGGCAAATTCTATTAGTAATGAATAATCTTTTCAGTAGCACTGGAAGGACCAGTTATTTCCACCTTAAGTGCCTGTGAAATCCTGCTAAAAACAGTGCTGTTTTGATCCATTTCATTTTGTAGACACAGTGAAATAGGAGAGGGTTCTCTGTCAACACGTGCCGGTGAGAGGCTGCTGGTTTCAGTAGAACTGTGCTGATCAGAGAAGCTGAACCAGAAACTGGTGGAAGCCCATTTCACATCTACCACAATACACAATCTACTGCAAAGAGTACAATTTGGTCAGTAATACTCATCATCTTCCCACCTTTGGCAAATAAGATAAACCAAGCCAAATCTACTGTGTCTGCATGAGGAATACCCAGTGTTTTGTAAAGAAACTGGTTTTTATATATGCATTTGGTATCAGTAAGCTTTTACAAAAATCTACTTTCATGTGGGTGCGGGAGTATCACTTCATAAAAACAAACCTCTCCATAGCATTTAAAAAAAACCCAACCCTCTAGAGACCAAAGCATCCTAAGAGGGAGAATTATTCTGTTAGTATCCAATAGAGAGAAGGGAACAAAAAATGAACAGGAACCTTGTTTATTTTACATTTGTCATTGAACTCTGAGTGAGAGGCGTTTCTGTTAAACATAATACAAAATACAGACAGTTTCAAATTGCACAGAAACCTTTTCTAACTATGTTTATCTGTGCCCAGATTGAATGGCCTTTGCTAGATGAGACGACACATTCTATGCAAAGTTAATAGGCCTAGAAAACTAAGCATGGTCAGAAGATTTCTGTGTTGGCCATCAAGAAAAGGTCAAAGAGTATGGAATAATGATTACTGCTTGATCAGGAATGCATCTGTGAGAAGCATCCCCACCACTCCCACCTTGTTGACCTCAGTTCCTGGCAGACAGATGGGATGGAGCAGATCTGACTCTTGGGCTCTTCTTCTTTCATCTGGTTGTCCTATCTTTCCTCCCCTCTGCCTTTCCCACTTGATCACAGAAGCATCTTCCAGTCTTTAATCCCTTTAGGTTGGTTTTAGCAAAATTTAGTTCACTTTCCTTGCTAAGAAGCCTTGAAATTTTTTCATTCTTAACATTAGCATAACTCTGTGCTAAAAGTGTTTTTAGCAAACCCAGTTCCACAAGGGTATGTATCATGTAGTCCAATATTTTGATATCTATATGTTCTTTATAGCACCACTGGAAAGGAAATCTCAGACATTCCATAAGGGTGTTTTCTGGATGAGAAGCTGAGATTTACATAAAGTGTTCCCTTTCTTTAAGAGTGTAGAACTGATATCATGAGTTTGCGTAATCATTTAATTTAAATATTCTGGGCTTCACCCACAGTTTGTCAAATACTAATCTAAAAAGCTAGACACTTTGGAAATACAACAGAGACGGAACATCACAGAAGTGATCACTTAATACTTTAACTACAAATACTTTTTATGCACTGTCTATGATGAATAAGTGGTAATGAGAAAGTGCAAACTGCTCATTATCCCATTAGCAGCTCTTCAGCAGCTGAAAAAGAGATAGAGCTTCTCTGATGACATCTACTGTAGCAAATAACTGTCAGTTTAGGGGAGCTCTCTGCTGGCAAGCTGCTAGCAACCTCTGGACCTACAATTTCACAATCATTGTGGCTTAGAATTAGTTCTGATTCCACCTCCCACTGACAGGGTTGGTTTTTACCATGTGTTTTCCAAAAAAAAGGAGGTTAAAATTACCACTGCTTGTACTCTCTGCTCATTTTCATTGGTTTTCCTGAATGGGAAATTTCTACATAATCTGAATTAACATAATTTTAAGTAGCAAAGAATTAAGCCCTGGGACATTCACCAGGAAACTTTTTTTCTACTGACTAATACAGGTTACTTTCAACTGTTATTTTCAGTGCATTCCCTGAAATGTCTAAACTGCTAAAAAGAAACTTTAGCAGCAGAGTTTCTGTATCTGGAATAGGTGTTGGATAGGACCTAATGGTTCTCAATTCGGAGGAAGGGAGGATTACATCCTGTCATCTGTTCATGGGGCTGGAAAATTTCTCAGAATAATTTTATCATATTTTTTATTATCTAAAGTTTATGAGAGGTGGTCACTCCTATTTCTAATGCTGTCAGGCATGCCAAAAAACACTTCTCCACCCTGAGGAGCTTCAAAAGTAGCTCTCTCCTTAAAGACAGCTGAAGTAAGTAACTAAAGTTTAACAGAGAAAACACTTCTCATGCTGTATGGGTATACAAGCTAGGATGGATTTTTGTGAGACTGTAAAGAAGGATATCTCAAACAGTTGTGGTCCTTATCTTCTCTTGCCACTTGGACCTGATTACAGGAGATCATAGAACAGGCCCCTGCAGGGATGGTCTGTCTCCTTTGATGTTGATTGACTTCACTTAACCATATCAACAGAACCGTGTCATGGTCAAACTGCACCTGCAGTCAGGCCAGTTACAGGGGAACTCAACCCCCAAAGGACCATCGGAGACCCCCAGAAGACCTCCCTGAACCAACTCCCTGACTCATTTGAGGAACTGTCTGGAAGATATCACAGGGCCTGTGTGGAAATTAATGCAGACTACAGCTGTAGGAGGGGGCTAGGTGTGCCGAACACTATAAAAATATAGCTACTAAGCTACTGGTAGTGCTCCATCATCCTGGATCTGAAAACGCTTCTGGACGATGCTGGAACCCAGGGTGGTAATCCTTCTATCTCCTTTCCCTCTTCTTCCCTCTTTTCTCTCTCTTTTTCTCTTTACCATTATACTTCTCTCTAATATGAAACCAGTATTCACAATCCCTTCATTAGCTGTTGCTTATTACTCATTGCTCAATAAATCTTTTACATTTTCTAATTCTTGGTGTGATTGCACCTCTTATGTTGTCTGTGGGAAACACCAAACCTAAGTTACAATCTGAAGCAAGTCCAGGGGTTACATTAGTCTGAACGTGACAATTTTGCACAGACTTATCCCAGGAGCTTTGGAGAACAGAGACCGTTGAGACTACCAGTTCCAAGGCTGGCAATTACATGGCCAGCAACAGGAGATATTCACTAAGTCTCTCCTTTGCCACCATAAATCTATGAAATTCTATACCAATACCTAAATGCTGGCATTGTGAGGCTAAAGAGACAATTCAAACATCAAAATCCCTTCAGGAAAATCCAACCTAATGTTTTCCTTCACAAATGGAATATATTTCTGAGTTTTCTTCTAACCCTGTGCCTTGCCATCATTATTAAACAACACTGTAGTTCATCTTGCACAATGTTGTCTTCTTAACTGTTTCTTCACAGCTGACATACAGTACTCTTCAGAATCAAGATTTGCGAAAGACTTCGTCTAGTTAAATCTTAGTTTATATTGCCACCTAGTAAAATATAAAAGTAGAAAAATCATCAGAGCTTGGAGTTGTACAGCTCCTTACTCAATATTTGTAGCTATAATTCTTCTAGGAATATAATTTGTGATTATTTGTGATTGTTTGTGACAAATCTTCTAGCTATAATCCTTCAGGATTTCTTTCTGTGGTTTTCTCTTCCCACATTATTGCAAGTATGCCTTCACTATGTGTGACTGCATTTACCCAGTATCCCCGATTTGTTGCCCAGTGCTTCTTTCTTCATTTACACTCCAGTAAAGTAACTGGGCACAGTACAACACAGCACTGCTCAGTCCTCTTATTTGCAGGTGCCAAAAGATAGGCACAAATGGTACTCACAGACAAGGATAGGCCTGAAAAATTGGCCTAAGATGTATTAGAGGTTAATGAAGTTAACTTTTACATCAATGGCATGTATGGAAATAGGCAGGTAATAAGCAATTATTTTATACTCATAAGAACTACAATTGCCAGAAAATTGCACCACTATTGGTGCTTCATATCATGCCTTAACATATGCTCTCCAAAATTTTAGCACTGAAGTGCACATTTCCTAGTTCTTAGTCCTTTATATGTCAAATGTGCAAACAAAATGCAAGGATCTTTTATTTATTTTGCTCTTGACACCACATTTGATTATTTTTTTTTACTGAAAGTTTAAAATTATTCTTCAAATTATAAAGAATTGCTGGTCCTGAAGTGTCTGTCATTCTGTGAGTCAAAGTAATACTTTTACAAAAACAGCCAATCCCTTGTGAGTTTGTGTTATTCCTAATAAAAGGAATGAAATGTCTTTTCATCCTTTCCCTTGCTTCTTCTGTCTTATTAAGTGACTGGAAGTAAATTTGTTTCTTCTAGCAATTGCTTTAGTTTTTGCTTTCATTCTCTGCCAAAAATAGAATTTCTCTTCCAGTCTGGAAGCCAGCCTGTTCTTCACATATTGAATGGAGCCTTGCACCAAAAGTCTTTCCTCACAGGCCAGCTTTTACCTGCAAGGCATATGCTACTTTACTTGCTCCTGCATACAGCTGTCACTGTAAAAGAATCTAAGAAAACAAGTTACAAAATCATGTTAAGGGTTTTAGACAGACGATGAAGAATATTAAATTGGAACAAAAATAGCTAGAACAAGAATCTCTATGCTCTTAGCTCTGCCCAGTACACTTTCCTCCTCCTGCTTTGCCACCACGGTGGCAACAAACGCTCACTCCCCTGCAGTCACACACTGCCATGAGGCAGGTGCTGCAGTGGCTGAAAGATTTCAGAGCTGAACAGCAGCTGGAAATCTGTGTTCGCAGTTTCCTATGCCCCTTCCAGGATGCCACCAGGTGAGAAGGCTGCCTCTCAGCATGACCCTACACGCAGCTCATCACACCCACCCCATGCTGAGGCCTAACTTGTGATCAGGTCTGGGGAGGGAGACCAGCAAGCCGAGCACAAGACACTGCTCCCAGCGAAGCTCATGGTTGCACCTGGCTCTGCACTCTATAATTAGCAATTAATCTGGATTACGTTAATTCTAGGTAATGCTTGAATTGCTAATCCTGCAAAATACATCATGTGACTGTTAGTACTAGTATCACAGTTTTACAGCTATGCCTGTAATACCGTCTAGCTATGACACAGTCTCAGGTGAACTGGAAGAAGCTGCACAACAGAAACACCAATACCATCTTCTGTGGCAGATGGGATTTTTTCACACTAGTTTGTCATGTAAATTCCTGGCAGATGTAACAGATCTTACTTGACTCATCAGCACAGAAGTGTCACAGCCTGAGGTGCTATAACTACAGATCTTTGCCTCCTGTGTAAATTCTTGATATTTCATGCCAGAACCATGCTAATTCAGGAGGCCATGAACACATGCTGAAAGAAGGTTAGATGGTTACCATCAGCTGTCAGCATGGATCATGCCCAGTGCTTCACGATTTGCTTCTTGGTACCTACTCTTACTTGCCACCACCCTCCACAGCTTTTTCTTTTCCATATCCTGTCAGTCTTCAAGAGTCTTTTCACATTTTGCCTATCAACCCCATTTTAGCAGAAGGATGGGGAAAATCCATTGTCCTCTTATGGCCTCTGTGGTCTTGAACCTCTTATGGCCCTTGCCTTTGTTCACACATCTTCCATGTCCTCCAGGTAAACACAGCAAGATGCCTCAATAATTACTTTTGTTTCCAGTGTTACTCCTGCCTGCTGGAGAAAAAGGGGCAAAGTGGTGCTTAATATCCTTGGTCTTCCACCTAGGCTTAGGAAGTGAGTTTAGAAGTGCCTCTGACACAGCTTCCAAATTTTCCCCAATTAAACGAAAGAGCAGGCTGCAAGTTGCTGCTGAAACGCATAAACACTGCAATGAGAGAGGTATTCCATAGCAATACGATGGTAAAAGAAGAAATATCGTCCAACTGGAGCAGACTAATTCAACTTCCTTGCAGTGTGCAGATATTTCAGTCTGCCTGGTAGACGGCTTGTCGAGAATTTTTGTGGAGGAATTAGCAGCAGTTTCACAGTACACAATTATGAAAACCATTTAAGGACATATACCACAGAAAAATAGGAAATTCAATATGTAATCTGATACTATTAACAATATTCATGCAAGTCATTCTCCAGTTCTGAATTTTCTAGTATATATATATATATATGATCAATAAGCAGCAATTTCCACTTGGTTCCTATGTGTTGCCTGGTCTAATTGAGAGGTGGCGGTCCCTGCCCATGACAGGGAGGTTGGATTAGATGATCTCTAAGGTCCCTTCCAGTCTAGGCCATTCTATGATTCTGTGATTAATATTCTGCTACTTTAATTTGTACTTATAAACTGGCAAAAATCAAAGAAATGAAAAAATGTATGTATGTGCCCACATTATGCACCTGTTTTTTGAAAAAATCTTTACACCTGCTGACTTTAAAGTCTTTCTCAGGTAACATCTGGAATCTAAGGAAAGTTATCTTTAATGTTAATTCTGAAACATTTTTTATGCATTGCGTAGATGTAAAAGAATTCTGTACTGGGTGATTATACTTACTTTAAACTTTTGTAGTTCTGCTCATTAAAACTTGACCCTGTTGTTATTAACCTAATTACCTAGATCTTCTGATATGTTTGTGCTATTGCACCATCACTACAGTATTCTTTATTTTTTATCTCCTCAGTAAATCCACCCACTATGAAAATAAATTCTCTTTTACACTATCTGCATGTGCAGAACACTCTGGTTTACTTAATGTGTTCATATTTCCATTTCCCTAGTAGATTATTGATGTTGCACAGATAGGAAGGAGCATGTACTTTACATTTGTTCAGTAATCATCTAGGATGCAGTAGATACGGTTTCAAATTAATTCATTCCTGAATGGTTTTAAATATGCAATTCTACCCTTCATACTCATTCCCTTAACAATCGTGTTCAAATCATTCAAAGTTGTGCCAGGGGAAATTTAGATTTGACATTAGGAAGCATTTCTTCACCATGAGGATGGTCAAACAGTGGAAAAGGCTTCCTAGAGAGATGATTGATGCCCTAAGCCTGTTGGTGTTTAAGAATCATTTGGACAATGCCCTTAATAACATGCTTTAAATTTTGGCCAGCCCTGAAGTGGTCAGGCAGTTGCACTAAATGATTGATGTAGGTCTCTTACAACTATCCTATCCTATCCTATCCTATCCTATCCTATCCTATCCTATCCTACTCTACCCTAATCAGGCCAATAGCTGCTGTTGCTAAAGGAACAGGTTACAAAGGTGCTTGGTTTTTCTTACTGAAACTATTCCACTTGATGTAAACTGATTACAAAATTACCAGGTCAGATAAAGAAAAGAAATACGAGCTTAATTATATATTTCACCAGTGAGATACTTTTCTGGTCAGAGGGAGCACCAGGTTTAACGTCTGCCTTGGTAAAAATTATATATTTTATGTGGAAGTTATTTTCTGTCTAACTTTTCTGCTCGGCAGGCTTTGAATTCTGTTAGCATAGAATAGATAGTGTGGGGGTCTATTTACGTTGCATGATATTCTTTCAGTCCAAATTTTGCCGAAATGCTTGAGATTACTTTAGTAACTACAAACCACACAGTTCAGTATTCTAAATAGATGAAAAATACGCATCAAGGGCCCTTCTCTTCTAGTGCCCATAATCTCTAGTCTGTGAGAAGAAAGGGAAAAACAAAAAGTTATTCTATGTTGTCGTGATTTAATCCCTGCCATCAATTAAGCACCGAAGAGCTGCTCGCTCACTCCCCCTGCAGTGCAATGATGGAAGGAATCGGGGGGATAAAAAAAAAAAAAAAAGTAAAAAAAAAAAGTAAAACTTGCACGCTAAGGAAAAGAGGGTTTAATAGGACAGAAAAGGAAGGGAGAAGGAGGAGAAGAATCTACTACCTCTTCCAGTACTTCACCATCCTCACTCTAAAAAATTTCTTTCTTATATCTAGTCTAAATCTACTCTCATTCAGTTTAAAACCATTACCCCTTGTCCTACTGCAACAGGCCCTGCAAAAGAGATAGTCTCCATCTTTCTTATAGACCCTCTTGATCATTTTTGTGGCTCTTCTCTGGACCTGCTCCAACAGGTCCATGTCTTTCCTGTGCTGAGGACAACAGAGCTGGAGATAGTACTCCAGGCAAGGTCTCACAAGAGCAGAGCAGAAGGGCAGAATCATAGAATGGCCTAGGCTGGAAGGGACCTTTGAGATCATCTAGTCCAACCTCCCTGTCATGGGCAGGGATGCCACCTCTCGACTAGACCAGGCAACACATGGGAACCGAGTGGGAATCGAACCCACAACCTCGAATAATCTCCCTTGACCTGCTGGTGACACTTCATTTGATGCAGCCTGGGATACGGTTGGCTTTCTGGTCTGCAAGTGCACATTAGTGACTTATGTTCAGGTTTTCATCCACTACCACCCTCAAGTCCCTTTTCGCAGGGCTGCTCTCAATACCTTCATCCCTCAGCCTGTATTGATACTGGAGGTTGCCCTGACCTTGGTGCAGGACCTTGCACCTGGCGTTGTTGACTCTCATGAGGTTCTCATGGGCCCACTTCTCCAGCTTGTCCATGTCCCTCTGGATGGCATCCCATTCCTCTGGCATATCAGCCCTAACATTCAGCCTGGTGTCATCTGCAAACCTGCTGAAGGTGCATTCAATCCTAATATGTCATTGATGAAGATATTGAACAACACTGGTCCCAGTATGAGCCCTTGAGGGATATTATTTGTCACTGATCTCAATCTGGACATTGAGCTCTTGATCACTGTCTTCTGGATGCAACCCTGCAGACACTTCCTCATCCACCAAACAGCCTATCCACCAAATTCGTATTCAGAGGGAAGGATGTTGTGGGGGACTGTGTCAAAGGCCTTAGAGAAATCCAGACAGATGACATTCATAACTCTTCCCTTGCCCGCTGATGCAGTCACTCCATCACAGAAAGCCACTAGGTTGGTCAGGCAGGACTTGCCTTTGGTGAAGCCTTGCTGGCTGTCTCTACTCACATTATGAGGCTTATTACATAAAGCACCAAGCCAGTTAAAAGTGCTCGTCCTCACAGAGACAGGGATAAACAGTAACTGTTATATTTTCGAAGTTGAGCTCAGGGAATTAATTGCATGGTTTTCATAGCTTTAATGAAAGTTATGTGACTAAACATCATTCAGCTCTCTACAATCACCACACGTGAGGCTGAGGAGAGAAAGGGCAAGAGGATTAGAGAAAAGAAAATGTGACTTTCTAGTTAATTAAAAAGTGCATCCACAGTCACAATATTTATCTCTCTTTTTATTCATAACTATGCTTGAGATGGTTTTTAATCAGGAATTCTTTCTGTAATTTTAGAAACAAGTTCGAAAAAAACACCCTAAAAGCAACATAGATAGTCTCACCCAAACCACTATGATTGAGCTTGCCCGATTACATGGAAAAATGTCAAAAATTATATAGTCCACTTATACAAGTTGAAAGACAAGGGCACTATGACTTATAAAGCACTATATCAAACAGCTCAGCTTATGTCAAGTCCATAGTTTCCATATCAATTATCAAAAAAATGGCCTAAGAAATAAATAGAGTATCTGATATTAGATCTTCATAATGTCTTTCTTCAAGGTGGGTACTTAAACTTTCTATGCCTTTATGCAACTTTAAAAACACTTTTTCCTCTTATCAGAATGGTTCTTTAAAACACATTTCTGACTATGTTCAGCCAGAGCTGGAACACCATACCTGAAGTTAGAGCAGTGCAAGAGAAGCAAAATGCCACAGCAGAGACTCTCAAAATCTGAGTCAACTCCAATTGATGCAAATGACGGCAGCACCAAGAACAGACAAAGATGTACCACACTGCTCGAGCATGATCATGGCTAAGTCTGCAGCAAAGCAGGTAGAAAGAACATAGCTAAGGAGGAGAGAAGAAAGCTGCTTTTCTATTAGGTTTTCTCCAGGTCATTTTTTCTTATTTCTTCTTGGCAGGCAGAGTATCTGCTGAATTCTGCTGTCTTCTTTTCCAGTGGTGTTTGAAAATATTCTCAGTTGATAGATAGATCTGACTGAAGCCATGAAAGCTGCATACAGATAAACCTAAAAGACCTTTAGTGAAACATTTTCTTTATTTTTCATGTTTTAAAAACTTGAAATACATCAGAATATATTAGCTTAAAAAGACCAGAGTAGAAGTGAACCTTGTGGGAATTAGACATTTTCAGCCATTTCATGGAAGTGTCTGGCAGAATAGCCTTCCACATAATTAAGCTGAAGGGATAAAAGAATACTGTATTCCTGACTTTTCAGTCCCAACTGGTAACAATGTCAAATAAATGGAAAATCGTTGTCATGTTCTCTATTTACATTAGATGGCACCATCCTCACAGATTTATGGTTTATATCCAAAAGCTGTAAAATAGTCATTCTGAAACCAAGTATGAAATACCTCGACACAGCAGGTACTTGATTTACAACCAATAGGAACATCTTACATTATTTAGACAGGAAAGAGTACTTGGTTTCAGGGTAAAAGAAATCTCCATTACTGAAGAAAAGCTGCAAGGAATAGCTAGGAGGAAAGCAGAAATGCCAAGGGATTTATGAGTAAACCTTGCTCTACAATAGGCTTATTTCAAAACTGCAATGGACTCTCCATCTCTAAACAGGTTCTGTTCCCAGAAAAATAATAGCTAAAACCCACTTATGATTCAACTTATTTAACTGGGTTATGAAAAATTGCCAGGATCCTTGCATTCTTCAGTTATTAATGAAGGAATTTCTCAAAAAAAGTTAACTAAGGGTGCCAGTTCCATTCTGTAACATTTGTCACTATTTCATGGTGTGGTTCTCCTCATATTAAGATGAAATTGAACTTTTTTAATACTTTTAGAAAAGGAATGAAAGAGGGAGTTAACAGCAGTGCCAACAGCAATCAATATTAGTTCAGTTAAGATGAACATGGCAAGACATGGACTCAGACATAGATATCCAGAGTCTCTAGGTGGTACCCCAAAACCAATAGTAACATGTAAGAAGGTTTCCTGCCAATGAAAAAGAGGAAGTTTGCATATTCTGAAACACAATTCTGTAAAATGTTTTCACTCTGAGGTTCTTCAATATTTTGGTGTGTTCCAGCTGGGTGTAGTCCTATTTCCATGCCATTAGTCTGACATCACAGTTGAAAATCTCATTAGAAAGAATTTCTTACAAGACTCAGCATAAGCTGTAATTGAAAGCTTGGGGTTTAGTTTTGCCAAACTTCAAGAAATAAATACAGTTAAACAGATAGGAACAGATGAATGGGAGCTGTCTCGATATTTAAGGAACGCAGAAGAGATGTGACTTTCTGTTTCATTGCTCCATCTCTAGTTTAATACCTTACGAGCTCATGTGATCAGTTTTAATAACTTCTCTTTCACTGCCTAAGGAATTAGGATCAAATTCATAAAGGTAAATAAATGCTATTAGAAATTTTCACCTGCACATCTTATTGCTCTTACTGTTGATGATCCTATGATACCAAATTTCACCTCAGTGCAAGCTCATGCCATTGATGAATGCTCATAGAGACAGATAACACAAACAGCCTGTAACTTAAATGAGAGTTAGATAACAAAAGGGATTTTTAATCTCTTGAGGACCCCATATGCAATTTTAGATACCAGGTAAAACCAGCCTCTGAATTGTGTTACAACTCGTAGTAGCGGAAGGGTTTTTCATAAGCTTTAAGACTTTTTCCAGGAGTGTTAAATGTCCTCCCACTCTGTTTATATCCAGCTGAAAAAGCTATGATAACTTGCAGTTACGATTCAGGGTGAGTGATTTAGGTAAAAGCATGTTAAGGTACGGAAGGCCCTAAATACCTGGCTTTAGCTGTGTTTTGGGATGACATCATGCAATGACCATGCAATTATTATTAAATGCATCATGGTATTTCAGTCCCAGGTAAGACTGGAGTGACTATAAGACACACTCTGCTTTCTTGTTCATATTGATAATTCAGAGCTTATTCAAGGATGACTGACCTATTTATTAAAAAAAAAAAAACAACTAAAATTAACAAAAGCTAGAAAATATGGCAGAGGACCTGAGTATAATTTTTCTATTGCTATCAAGGAAACTGCATTGGTATCAATGTTAGAATGTTTTCAAAGAACCTCAGCAAAGCCTTGGTGAAAATACTTTCGGATAGTGAGAGTTACCAGGTCATCCTAAAGTGCCTTTCTGAGTTCCTTCCTATCGTCTGTAAAGGGTCTTTACAGAGCAAATGCAATGGAGTTTTCAGCACCTAATAGGTCAAATGGAGAATGAAAACACGTAGCTGCCTAATATATGGCATTTATAAAAGTTACAAGTAATCTGGATAAGTTTTCAATAAATCAGATCACGATAGTCCTAGAAAGCAGATTTACTTCCATACACCTGTGCATATCTTATGTACTTATCGAGGTAATAGACCTGTCTATACCTAGAAAGAGAAGGAACGATCAGAGGCTTTCTCTATAGTGTACTGTTACTGGGACTGTATCTGCAACTGTAGAAGATAAGTTTGGCCATAAAAAACAACCATATGACTTAAAAGCGGTTATGTACATCAGCGCATACTACAGCAGAGAATATAGTGAGTATTTTCGTCATCGTGCTGCAATTTTGCATTTACTTGAGTCAGGTAATATCCGTGGATTCCACAAATGCCATTTATCATTTGTCATACTTGAAGCAAATATCCTCAAGGCTGAACCACTGAATTAAATACTCATTATCTATAATAGGAAACAAACTGGAGAGAATGAAGTTGAGCATGCTGCCTCTGATGTCTTATAATACACATACTTAGCATTTCTACCCTACACACTGAAATACCATTGGGTTAGGGCTACAGAAGTAGATTTATATATTATCATTACTATTCTTTTAAATAAGCCTGTGAGGATGGTTCAAATCCTGATAGACCTCCAGACAATGGCAGGGAAGAATCCATGCACACAACAGATGAATAGACTGAAGGCATATAATGAAACCAGTCTGGGATGCCCATTGCTCCTCTTTGCCAATGGTGGACTATTACAACATTTCCCTCTACCTATGAGCCTGACATGAGTTTGGTACATGCCCACGCACGAGGTGGCATTCCACCGAGCAATGCCTTGGCACAGTTCAGCGCTTAGCACAGGCCAGGGACCCGTCGTAACAAGTGGCTCAGATATGTCAAACTCATTTTGGAAAGCATGAGAGATTAGACATAAGGGCATGAGTCATGCAGTTCCAATTAACCTCAGGATCCAAGAGCCATTCTTGGCCACATCCACATACTGGTTTACATTTAGGTTGACAGTCCAACGAGGAAAAAGAACATAGAGATGGTATGGCATACAGGAGGCTATAAAATGTGCCACTGTGTCCTATCGCTTTTCAGCCTCCAGGCTACAAAACGCCCATGAAATGTACCAAGAGCCTTTAACAGAATTCAGTTGCCAGATTGTCTCCTGCAACTCCCACGATGGTGAGGGACTTGCTCCCATAATGGTGAGGGACTTCCTATCTGCTTACAAGAATAAGAAGAGGTGCCAAACTCCCACTTCCTTGCTACTGATCCAGTGTAATTTAGAAGACAGGGTTTTTTCCAGTGATCCACATAGTAGGCTGATCTAGTCACACACGAGGACACTAGGCTCAAGGCAAACGTCATTACAAAAAGAGCAAAGAGGTACCTGCTGTGTCACAGTGAGACAGTGACTTTGCCGCTGCCAGGCTACACCTGCCTAGAAAAAAGATTAACACAAAGACTAGAACAGGTGCTTAAAGAGTCCATTAGTGTGATGAGTGACCATTCTTGCTCCATGAGACATGGGAAAGAGAGATGAAACTTCTGCTCAAGAAGGACAGCTTGTCACAGAGGAGCACCATAGCCTAACACTCCTCACCACACACCACTATAGGATCTACAGGTCCAAGGAGATGCTTGTTGGGAGAGCTTTGGAGAGTGAATGTTTCCTCCTTACTGATTGTAAGAAAGAATATGGCAAAATTAGTGCCAATGATACTTTATATCAGGGCAGCAATTGCTTTTATAAATTTGATAAGTTTTTATAAATTGTTTCTTAGGAGCTATGTGAAAATATTGTCATTAATCATTAGAATCATTGGTCACTACTTATGTGGGCTGAATTTATAATGGTGAACTTTAAGTACAAAACTCTTCATCTCACTATTTATACTCCATACTAACAAAATCTTCCACTTCAGTTCTCTCCCAAGAATAATTCTGATTAGTAAAAATATATTTCTTCAGTGCTTTTCACATGGAAGTAATAGTTGGATATTGTATACAGAATTATGCAAATATATCAGGTAAATGCCCAGAACAAACACAACTCAAGTACAATTAAACTTCATGCAGTGTACATCAATCTTTGTTCATGGAAAAAAAGGTATTTTTGTTAGATATATCCTACAGAAACTAAGCATCATTGCAAACCTAAGCAAGGTGAGTGCCCACTGCCTTACCTTCTCCAGTGTAAACACACAAGAAGGGAAGGAAGGCCAACCAAAACAATACAGCATTCAAAATATACAAGTCCCTTGTTGACAAAATGATAATAAACAAATTAACTACTTGCAAAGGTTGTAAACACGCTGAAAACTGCTTGACCTTGTGGTCTTTATTGCAGTGTTGAAGTAATCGAAAAAAAATCTTTATTAAGCTACACAGAAGACAAAAACACTATAAAGATACAGAATGACAATTTTAAAAGTTTTTAAGTTAGGAAATCATAAGTTAAATAACACTAGAATTAAAGCTTTCTATGTAGACATAATTCAATGTCCTGGTGTATAAGTAGTATAGAACATTCTTCATACTAGCAGATAAACATCCTGACTTTTCCCTTTAGATTGCCACATGTATTTGTTTGTACTGAGAGAAAGGAAAGTCCAGCATTTTAAGCTCCAGTTTCCAGAGCTTACTGCTTTTCTGCTACTTCTTTTTTAAGAATTCCTCTTGTAACCCCTCTTTTTCCATCATCCATCTCTCATTCCATAATTCAAGGCACTATACTCCTTTCCTTGTTGTCTTAGCCACAACCTATATTCCCAGCATATTTGTTCTAATCTCCTTACCCAGTCATCCCTATTCTCTTCTCCCAGGCTCATTTCTGACCATTAAGCATAGGGTCCCACCCTTTCCAAAGCCCATTTTCAGAAAATCTTTAGGTTCTATGAAGCATAGGATCCCACCCTTTCCAAAGCCCGTTTTCAGAAAATCTTCAGGTCTATTATGCAACCATATATTACTCCTCTTTCTTCCCACAGAGCCTGTCTCACCAATCCCATTTCCTGCAATTCTCTCCTTTCTCAGCCAAGAACTATTCTATGTTGCTTCCCCTTCTATGTGCAGAAAGACAGTGTATGGTTAGAAGCAGCCCAGGACATGAAAAATTTTTTGAGTTCTCCCAAAATCATTGACTGAAACATATTTATTCTGTGGAGAAAATACACAGAACACATCTAGTCAGCTAAGCTTAAAGCAGCGGCTTAGTTTCTGTAGGAGACATCTAAAAAGCCTGAGGTAAGAGCTCTCTCACAACTTTCCCGAGCCTGCGTGAGTAATTATTATGACTCCAACAAAATCTGAGTGGATTTTCACAGGTGTGATGGAAGGCTTGTTTTTGGCATGAGAGCTATCCTTCTGCCAAACTTAGAACTCGTGCTTCACAGCAGGGTGATGCTGAAGAATTTTACAGAAAAGACTTCAGAGTATTAGCATGAGCAAAGTGGCACTTGTTCCTAGGCTCATTCACTGAAGGAGCTGAATTATTTGGCTGAAATATTACAGAATTCAGCCAGAAGCACAGGCAGGGTGTGAAAAGTTTTGGCTTAAACTCTGTACTTCAAAAAGATATAAACAACTGAACCCAATATTGTATAATGGGAATGGAGGCTGCCTTCAGCTGTGCATAATAAGTGGAGCTGCTCACACCACATGTGACAAGCATGCAGAATTCTGACCCCTCTCCTTCTCTTTCCATTACTGTAGCAGGGAAAAGGATCTTTTATTAGCCATACCAGAATAGTTCAAATGTTCTTTAACAACCCATTCTATACGATATTTATTTCTTCTCCATCTGGCATTCTACTTTAATTAGAAACTCAAGAAGCAACCAGGAAACAAAACATCATCTGAGGGTATTCCTAGCATCATTCTCTAGGATGTCTCCAAAGCAGACCACAGTACTCCTCACCTGTGAGAGACAAGGAGAGATGTGAGGAGTGAGATATGAGTAGTCAGTCCTTCCTCTATGGCAGCTGAAGTTAACACGATCTACATGTCACTATGACTCAGCAGCAACAAGCCTGCCATTTCCTGCAGGCTTCAGGCATTTGACATCAGAATGACTCAGCATCCACAGGGAGAGTCGAGGAGTCTTTCACACAGCTGCACCAGAACATCTCTAAAAGAATTTAGGAGAAATAACTGTAGCTTTCAAAGTCTCCTTTTTTCTTACGACTTTTCCAGTTTTTACAGCAACCTTCCTGTGATTGTTTCAACAATGAGATGCTGCTGCATAGGTTAGGCTTCACAACTCTTACAAAACTTTTCCACCAAATCTTTGACATTTGGCAATACTAAAATAAATAAGTACACAAATACTGTAAGGTAGGAGCCATCACTGAATTCTGGTGAAAAGGAGCTGAGACATTTTAGAGACCTGGGCATTTTTCATGCCTAAGAATGAGAAGCAAAAGACACTTGACCCAGTGAACAGCCTGCCTTCAGCACCCAACCAACCCTGTGCTTCCTAGTGCAACCACACAGCAAGTTTGAGGACCTCCAACTCTCAGGAATGGAAAATGAGGAAGATCCCTTCCAGGCTTTGAAAGGAGTCTACAGCTACCCATCCTCAATCAAGAAATCCCGTGTAGAGCACAAATTCACTCCACGGAAGAATCACTGTCTTTCTCTCTCTCCTTCATGAGGATATTTAAGCACCGGCATATGGACTTAATATTGCCACAAAGAATAACAGGTTCCTATTGGCCGAAAGTCAGATCTGTCAAGATTTGGCATCAGTGATGTGAAAAACAACGGAGGGTTCAAATATGATGAAGATTCTTACACTGTCATGTAATAGAATTTGTTTCAGTCATCTTTTCGAACAAACAGCTAAGGAATTAACTTTAAAACCAATATGCAAAAAGAATATTACTTAGGTTGCAAGTTCTTTTGCTGCCATTTATTTTTTAGGTGCTGCTGCTCTTAAGTGAGCTCTGCTTGTGCTGTTAGCAACATAGATACTGGCCAGCTATCCGGATGTTGGAGAGTCCCTTTAGCAGTCGCTTTAGAAGCCACTTCAGTCATTTTAGTCTGACGGACTTAAACAACACTCATAACTACTTGAATATGTTAGCTTGGCACCATGTTACCTTAACACAGCCACACAGCTGTGGAATCACAGCTGGTGCATGACCATCCGGCGGGGAATGCAGGCTGAGGAACTGGGGTCTGACACTGGAAGTTAGGAAACATCAGATAAATGATTTCCTGGTAACCTTCATTCTGTTCCCTCTTGCAATTACATTCAATACAGTCTTCAGTTACATAATCACATCCTATTCTGCCCCTTTTTTATGCCTCATATTTAACGTGGCAAATGGATTCCCACAGTAACAAAATTAAGGTTTCAGAGGCAACCATGGGTGTAGTGATCCCTAGCTTCTATGAAGCTGGATCTTTTGTCTGAAATTATGTTTTTGCCAAAGTCAGGTGAATTTTGAGTGTTCTTTACCACAGTGGTAAAGTGGCTAGCAGAGGCAGTCTTTGCTTTTCATGCATCACAAGTTTGAACTCCAATACGCATTGCCTGGTGAAAAGTCTCTGTGTTTGGCTGGATTGCTTCTAGAAGAAAATCATTTCTACTAAACACTAAAATGTGATCATTTTTCATGTGAGATGTTGCATTTTCACTGAAAATCATGAAAGAAAATAGGATACGAGCAATTGAGCTGCAGTTCCCACAAGGCATGAAAGTAGCATTCCACATAAAAAAATCCCACAGTTTTAAACATAAAAGCTTGAGGCTGAAAATTGATGAGGTCAGGCTCAGATTTTCAGAATCTAATTTTTCACCAAAAAGCCAATATTTTCTTTGAGGGAAGAAAGTCAATCGTCCTACTAATTCTGATTGCGAGTGGTAGCCCACACCGTTTGAAAATGTTACCAGGCAATGGCAGGACAGCAGAGAACAAATGAAACAAAACCCATTCCTCAATGTACTTGCATTTGGATTTTTAGAGGTGAAACTGCTTCTAGTTTTGTTTACTTATCCTGTTTCAGGTCTTTTGTTTACAGTTATAATGAAGTTCTAGGGGCAGGATGAACCCCCTCGAAGAACTCTGTTTCTGTCCCTGCCAGTCAATTGCTCCCAGGACTGAAAGCACAACATTATGTTTTCTTTCATGCAGTTTAAGAAGCTTTGATATTTGCTGTTTATGTTTAAAGCCTGTTTAGAGGTGTGTTTTCCAACACAGTGCTAACCAGACCTGGAAGCTTTTTGCATTGTTCTGAAGGGGGTTATTCATTCTGATTTAATCTATGGACAGCTAATGCAGTCTCAACCACAGGTTTGCTCTTTATTGAACCAGTGACTCATCTGTCATGGCCACTTCTATTCCAGTCTGTCCATCTTTCTGAGTGTGCCTGTAGTTTGTGTTTGGCTGCCTTCAGGCAGATGTTCTTCATTTCAACTCCTCTTCTCAGTCTCATAACTAAACCTAAAGTGAGAACATAACAGGAACCAAATACTCCAGGAACATTATGAAAAACAAAGCCTTTTCAGAGGTCATTAACCTGTGAACTTCTTTAATCAGTCAAGGAGATTCGATGCCACCGTGTAACATGGGAAATATTTGAGACTTATAAAGTTTTATTACGACACAAACTTCTGGCTCATGGGCTTTTGTGTTAAATTCTTTTATGAATATTTAGGGAAACAGATTTTTCACTCCACAGCTTTGAGATTTTGTTATGGCTTGTACCAGACATCCTGTGCCTGGAGCTAATAAATAGCTGCAATATCAAAATTTAAAAGGCAATACTGTGGATTCCTATGGGAGCCTTCCTTTCCAAAAGCTCTTTATGCTACTGAAATGCCTTTACCACACTAAAATCAGGTGTTTTATCAAAAGTGGCTTGGTGCAGATTGCCTATACTCTCTGATTGCTGTGTTAGTTTTTGGGACAGGGAACCTACTGCACATAAGAGGCAACTCTAACCTCTTCAAGAAATAACACTTAGTAATTGTTTTTGCTTATCTGAATCAAATCCATTTCTGTGCACTGAATATGGCTCTTTCAGAGAACCTCTGCTGTTCTGTGGACACATTGATTGAGAAAAGCATTCTATTTTTGTGGTATAGTTACAAGAGGTTTCTTTGTTCATTGTGCCTCTTATTTTTATTATTATGAAAACAAACATTTACATGAAAATGAGATTTTTATTCTTGAGAATTATTCATAATGCCACCACATTTTTACATTCATTTAATGATTTTCATGTCTGAAGAGCAATAAATTATCTGTTACTGCTAACTAGCTACTATCTGCCATAATACCATCGCATAAATGAATTATTCTTCCATGAACCTCATAAAGATGTATGTGGCAATGCAGTAAACTACCCTGGAAAACTCTATTTTCACACACATGTTTGTAATCATCTTACATGGGAGATAAATGATAGGAGCAGAACTTTCACACAACTGTTTCTAATAAAAACGAGGAAAAACAGCACAGCACAAAAACTTACTGACCTTTGCTTCTTTCAGACTACTGTTGCTTCCTGCAGTCCTACTTTAGAGTCTTAATGTCATGTGTAAGTGAATCTAGGACACAGGAATATGGATACTGCTTATAGAAGATGTTAAAGAAAAAAAATCCAAACCAATGAATTTTGTTTTACTAGCATACTTGTTCTCATTTTGTTGCACAATTTGGTGCAGGCCTTGCAAAACTACCACAAAGAAAGAAATATTGCTAGAAATTAATTTTCTATGAAAAAAACACATTGATAATTTTTAGTGAGCAAAATAATTATGAAATTATTATGGAAATGCCTCCATCTTTGCCGTTTTTACGCCCAGTGACGTTTCAGACATTTAACACTAATCTACAGAGGCATAATACTGCAATCACCTGTACTTTTAATTTTTACTTTCTCACAATGAAGGTCCTGAATCCAGTTTTTAATTTTCAAGTCCAGTCTTTTATTTTTATAAATACAGGGTAACTGCTGCCGAGGATGTAAGGGAGAAGTACTGTCCATACCATATGTCTTTATTATGATGTTTCCTATCACTCAGCACAGCATAATTTAATCACCTGAAAAAAAACCTCAAACCTTTAAACATTTATTTGTGCTGGAAATTCACATGAAAAAAATATCCTATGTCATAATCTTTTCTTTACATTTTCAGTACATTCTCTTACACTTAAAGCAAACTTTTCATCATCCATGCTCTTTCCTTTTTCTTTGCTAAGATGGATTTACATTTGAAGAAGGATTTCAAGATATTTTGAAAGATCTTTTGGACTTTTCAAATAATGTCTCAAAAGTTTGTCAAACTCCCTGTCCAGAGTCTAGTTCCAGACACATCAAGGACGATCTAGGTAGTTCCTCCTTCCCCAAAATGCTTCTACATGCTTGAAAAAAAAACCTTTCTGTACAAACCTAATACTTCTTCATTTACTGGCCCTCTGAAATTCACCTGCCTTACAATTTTCTTGTCAGTTTTGAAGCATAGAAGATAAAATGATTAATGTGCTCTGCAAAAAAAAAATGATTCTTTTTCAGGGAGAAAAATGCAAAACGTGAAAGTAAGAATTCTGGAGGACTGAAATGTCTGTTCCTGAATGCTTTTATTGTCAAGTAAATTAATCTTCTCGTCCTATTTCTGGCTGGTGTACCTTCTCTAGAAAGTCTTCTGCTGTTCCTGGTTTGCAAAAGTCATTTGCCTTCCAAGTTGCAATACACACCCAAATCACCAAGTGGTGCTTTCTGGCTGTTTAAGCTGTGGGACACTTTCCAGTGAGCAGATCTGAAAGCACATGACAGCCTTCTCTAAACCCTTACTTACCCAGCTGAAATCTGGGAATGCCTCATCTCCTCCCAACCTTCACCTGAAGGCAACCTGGGCACCCAGGCCAGACCACAGTCCCTCTGCACCCCAACGTGGGCTGTGGGTCCTCCCAGGGAATGCTCCTGTCGCCTTGATCAGTCATAGCTGAAGCCTATGTATATGTATGAAGAAGGAATTTTGTTAAAACAGCTTTTCACAGCAATTGCATTCTAAAAAATCTGGATGTTCCTTAGAAAAAAGGTTTTAATGAAAGCCACTGAAACATGATAATGAACGTGAAAGTGTTCTTTGCCACATACTAAACTCTAACTATGGCTTCAGGAGCCTTGTGATCTAGAAGCTGATATCCCCATTTGACTCCTATGAAGCTTCCCGGCCAGATTATTTCCCGTGATTTACTAGATATATCCCTTACAAGAGTGAAGAATGGCATTTCTTTAGCAGATCACAGATTTCACTTGATGAGTTTTTAACTCTATTCCTCTTTTCCGCCCTTATTAGACCACATTCCTGAGTTGGAAGACTAGGGCATACAGGGCTGAAGTTCATTCTGCCTTCAGGTACCGTTTGGACTTTGAGGGTTGTGAGTTGCAGGTCGCTGTACTGTTCCTGTGGTAAATTCACAGAGTCACTTGAGCACTCTGTCAGCTTTAGAGTACCCAAGTGCTGCCTTGCCCCAAAGATCCCATAAAATACAGAAAGCACACAACACATTTTCTTGCGCCTTCAGGCTCCAGCACACTCTACAGTTCAGACACCCACCTGGAAGACCTGGATTCACTCACAGATAGTGGTCATATAATTCCCCTTTAATAAATTCACGACCTAACAGCCACTGAACGCCAGCAGAGTATTTTTGAGGTCCCGAGATGAACAAAGCTGATGGACAAAGCCCACTTGCAGAAGTTTTTTCACCACTTAGGAGGATTAACAGAGAGAATGGTATTAAATTCAACTACTTTCACTCTTAAGTCACATTAGTCATTAATTCATTAATATCCACTTTTCTTCTTGATCATGACTCACACCTGTGGCTGAGGTGCCATGTATTTCAGTCTGACTCATTATTGTTTAGGTTTGAATAGTTCTGTCTCATGCTGTTTTCAGCTATGCGGCTGTCTTTGCTTATTCACGTTAATAGCTTTGCCATGGCCTCATGTCTCCCTCCTCAGTACCCTCCCAGCATCTGTGGGCATGAGGCAGGCTGGAGGATTTACTGCCTCATCCATGAAAGACTCACTCCTCTGGAACAGACAGTCACAGCTTTATCACTCCATGCTGCTGAGCCTACGCTACCACTGATCTAAAAAAGCCCTGGAAGGTGCTTGAGAACTGGAGCTGCTGGCAAGGCAAGGAAGTGGCAGTCACTCCCTGCCCCCTCCAAGAATTCACATTCTGCAAGGGGGATTTTCCTCTTGTTTAAGCCTGAAAACATTCCTGAGAGGAACAGTTTGTCCGCAAGCTGGCATAATGTTGCACTAAACGTTTGCCACTTACTGTTCCGCAAGCTGTTAAGCTTCCTGTGAAAGCAGTAAGATACCACAGAAGCACTCTTTTGCAAACAGAGTCCTACATCATTTTATTAAAGTACTGTGGCAATACTTATCTGGGAACAAAACAAGGGGAAGTTGCATCAGTATGTGGGCTGCAAATGGGGCAAGGGGAACTATTATCCTAAATTAACACAGAAAAACAAATTATATTCAACCAGGAAGCCTTTTACAAGGAGCAGCATGTAGAAAGAAAAAAAATATAACTCCAATGCTAAACATGAGATATACAGGCAGAAAGAGAGGGTGTAATTTGAGAGTAGTCTTGACATGCAATTACAATGGAAAATAAAGATTAAATAAAAAACAATGAAAAGTTTCAGCAGGCTCTGGAAAAAGCACAGGCATAAAGGAGAACTGCACTTCTTACAAAGATTCTGGACAAGAATCCAAGTGAGCAAGATGTCCCTTCTTTTCTCACTGTACCAGGCAGGACACCAGCTCTACACTGGGCAACAGAGGCCCCTTGTTTGGCTAATATAATTGTGATTTCCTTACTTACTCAGCTGTAGAGCTTATTTGGAGTCTTGTATCATAACTCCATTTGCTGTGCTCTTTACAAACCCCCCTACTGCTAATGATCTAATCACAACACAAGAATTAATAGATAAATGCAGATGAACACGACTTAGCGGATCGAGGTAGTCCTTTCTAGTCTAGCATCCCCATAGAAATGGGAAAGTACCCTGAAACATATTTGCTCACCGTAAGAGACATCAGTTAAAGAACATCTTCACCCTAGCTGCCAACATCTGCACACATAACTGCTGACATAGTTTTCGCAAGTTTCTGATTTTCTGAACTGATCTCAGGAAATTAAGCAGAATGAGTCCTGTGCTTTCTGTATCTCTGCAAGAAGTGATCAGGCTGAACCTGCTCAAAAGGTGACAAGTAAGCAATTTGCTGGAATAAACCAGTTTAAAAAGTGCACTTCTTTACAGAAGGTAAAACATGTCCAGACTTCTCCCCAACACTGAAACTGGCCAGACCAGAACGTCCTGTGTCTGCACTACTGACAACTCTTCCTCTTCCAAGCACAGTAGTTGCTTCCAAACTGCCTAGAGGGAATAGCCTCTACCCCGTACTAACTCCCAGATTAATGACCAGATGACTGAGTTTATTACTTCAGAAGTATAAGAGATACCATCTGTGGCACTAACTTCAAGGAAATTGTAAGCAAGAAATAACCAAAGGAGAACAATGGCGCTTTCAAGAACTTACTGCAAAAGCAAATAAGCTGGACTGCATGTGTGCATGTACCAGAGGCAGAAAATAAAATCGATACTACAGAAAGGAAGCTCCTAAAGGAGCTGTTCAGCAGAACACTGCTTGGAAGGGCAAACTCAGGACTGTAAGCATAGAAACTATTTCCTTTTGTCTGTTCCTACTGCAAAGCAATGGGTTTGTTGAGTACTGCAGAGGGGAAGGCTGAGAAGGAAGACAAGGGCATCCCTATTTACAGACAGACAAGACTGCACCAAAAGTACCTGACTTACATAAGCCATTTTTCCCTCTGCTTGTGTAAGCAATCCAGCTAGACCACAAATACTATCCTGAGTGCTCAGGTGAAAAGCAGTTGCAAGTCATTGTTCTGAGAAAATGCTCTGAAACAAAGAGCCCAAGGCTGTGACATCAACTGCAGACCTCTGCATACCAAGACTGGATGCTGGTGAGTCATTGCATGCATAAAGCAGCATTTGAGAAGCACTTCCTAACAAAGTCCAGTAAAATTTATTGGTCTTAATTTCCAATTAACACAGATCAAATTGACGTAATTGGAAGAATCTGACTCGTAGCCTTTTATAAGTGTATTTTTAAACTTTATTTAGAAAAAAATGCATTATCTGTTTTTGAAATTACGTCAATGAGCATTACGTGAAGTAATGCTTTGTTCTACCCAGTAAAGGAGACAGACACCAGTTTGTTAGTATTTGTTCTGTGTCTGGGCTGAGAAACTAATCAATACCCTTAAATCCTGCCCCAAATGAACTTCTGCTGTGCAAACTCGCGTCTTGCAGAGCAACTGAGGTTTTACATCAACACTCTGAGTCAGATCCTGCCTTAAGCCGCAACCGGGTTTATGTTGCTAGAAGAGTAACCACAGTTTGGTCGCCTCCCTTTTTCTTTTTCTTTTCAGATAAAAACACTTACTCCAACTCTAATCTCCTGGACAGCAGGATAAACCCAAAACAACTTGTCCGATGTCAAGGGAGCTGGTTTGGGCCGCCGGCTGGAAGGGGCTGTGCTGCGCA
>NW_009715404.1:5132-6367 GCF_000703405.1 Apaloderma vittatum | reverse complement strand
GGCGGGAGCGCGCCAGCCGCGTAAGGCAGGTGTCGCTAGGCAACAGGAGTAACCATGGTTACCTGCATCCCACGAGGCCTGCGGATTTCCGAGATTAGTCATTCATCCGGAAAAAAACCACACTTTTAACAAATAAAAATAAAAATTAACGTCTTGCAGTACAACACTGTCACCGCACAAATATTGTTGTAATGACGAGATGTAATTGAATGGATCTGACTTTACCAGGACCTGTTTGCTCCCCCTCAGACTTGGAGGGTGCTTTCAGACACTTGAGGCTGCAGTGTTAGTGACACAACCAGACCTTTGGCCAGGGGACAAGTGTTTTTAAACTCTTCATTAGGGAAATGCCCTGGAGAAGCTTTAACTGGTACAGGAAAAGCAGCATAGTTCCTTTAACATGTAAATCATAGAATCATAGAATGGCCTAGGCTGGAAGAGACCTTAGAGATCATCTAATCCAACCTCCTTGTCATGGGCAGGGACGCCTCTCAACTAGATCAGGCTACTCAAGGCTCTGTCCAGCTTGGCCTTGAACACCTCCAGGGAGGGGGCAGCCACAACATCTCTGGGCAATTTATTCCAAAGTCTTGCCCCCCTCGTTCTGAAGAACTTCTTCCTAAGATCCAGTCTAAATCTATTCTCCTTCAACTTAAACCCATTTCCCCTTGTCCTAACGCTGGAAACTCTTGTAAAAATCCCTCCCCAGCTGTCCTGTAGGTTCCCTTCAGGTATTGGGAGGCAGCTATTAGGTCCCCCTGAAGTCTTCTCTTTTTAAGACTGAACAATCCCACCCCCTGCAGCCTGTCCTTGTAGCAGAGGTGCTCCAGCCCCTGGATCATCCTTGTGGCCCTCCTCTGAACACGCTCCAACAGATTCACTTCCCTCTTATGATGAGGGCACCAGAACTGGACGCAGTATTCAAGATGGGGTCTCACAAGAGCAGAGTAAAGGGGGGCAATCACCTCTCTTGATCTGCTGACCACAGTGAAGTTGTTCCTTCCTCAGAAAGATGATGGCATTGGTGTTCCGTAAGTACATATGATTGTTTTTTGATTAATGTCAAAGTTGCCAGTAATCATGCGCCCACACTAATGCTCTCACACTTGTCATCTTACATATGCTGGAGATTTGCAAGAAGCAAGGGCAGCTCAGAGAAAGCAGTGAATCAAGCCACAGCAGCAGGGACAAAATGCAGCCAGGATCACCAGCACCTTCCCTCCAGCCCTTGCACA
>NW_009715404.1:0-5120 GCF_000703405.1 Apaloderma vittatum | reverse complement strand
CCACATGATTTCAACAAAGTCAGAAAGCCTCCAAAACCCTCAGCAGTCCACGGCCATTACACCTCTGAGCAAAACTCCCTCTCAGCTCCAAGCCTGGAAACCCATTCAAGTCTGCATTTACCTGTCTCACTGCACACACTGCCTGAGATTCTAGTAGTACCGGTCTCTTTTTTACTTCTTCCACTTAATGCTAAATACTTGAGTCAATAACATCGATCCGCAGTTAGCATGGGCGTTCGCAGGAGCGTGGTTTTGCCCTAGCACAGGGAGTATACTCAAAGTGTTTAGCTCAGTCATTTATTATAGGGGCTTGTAAACAAATTATTGATTACTGAGTGCTTGGGGGATGCCAATTAGAATTAGAGTTTATGGTAACAGTTCTCCTTACTTCATCAGAAGAAATTATAAAAACATATCAAAGAGCTCAGCTGGAAATTAAGAAGTAATCTTTCTTATCATCTGTGATATGTTGCCTACTTAAAAGTGAATATAAAGCAGTAAGTAAATGAAGTACTGATAATACATATGCTATATATAACCTGTTTTGCCTTGATTAAACTAGTTTAACATTGGAATGAGGCAGCCCATGCAACTTACTTTAATCTACTTACTCAACTTCTTTATTAAAATCATGCTTTTCAGCTATGATCACTAAGCCAAATAATACACTGTGTGAGAAAAAAGCTTATGAAAATCTGCAAAAACTATTTTGATCAGTCTTAACCAAAAGATGAATTGGGCTTAGAACAATGAGCCTTTTTTTGTGTGAAGCCTTTTAGGAAATCCCACTGCAAATATTCTTAAGCTTAAGCAGCAGCTACTGAGGCTACCATTTGCATGCTAGAAGCAACACATTTGATTTACTGTGTATTGCAGAAAAACAGAGGAGAAATGGAAAAAAAAATCTGACTGAGTTGCACATTTGCAACACTGACACCATCATAAACTACACTTTGATCAGTCTTGCAGTTGGGCTTCAGTGATGTTGGCTTCCTTGGACATAAGCATTTATAAAGAGCTCCATAATTCCAAAGGTTTCACTTTATGAAGCCTAAATGTATATGCACATCTATATAGTTTCCATGCAGACACTCTCACAGAGTGAGGGTGTGGAGATTCTGATAAAGCAATCAGAAAAAAAAAATTCTCTATCAGAGATGTGAAGAAGCAAAAATGTGGTTTAAGCCCTGGCAATGAGGGATTTCTTTGTAAATGATGTATCATGGAAAGAGAAAAGTCTTAGACTAGATAATTAGAATTAATATATCTTTTGCTAAGGACAGCCATCTAGAAACAAGCCAAATAAAGACTGGAACAAGACATGCTATAATGGATGCTTATTAGTAAAACCTATTTGATTGCAAAGCATGGCTGCAAATCTCACAACTAATTTATTTTCACATGACTGCCCAGACTTTCTGCTTTAGACAGGCTCAGAAATGCCTTGGCCTTTCTCACAGTGTTACTGCATTTTTGCTACTAAACCCAGCCAAAAAGCAGAAGCACATCAGACTGAAAAAAAAAGGAATAAATTATTTACTAAGTAAACCAAATCTCTTCCTGAACACTGAAGATAATAAAGCTTGGGTTTCTATAAATCTGCGGCTTGTACTTGATTCACGTTGGCCAGATGTGAACACTTGAAGCACTGCTTTTCACAAACTGCTGTCCGAAAGAAGATTTTCACTCCAGGCTCCAGGCTTTTTTTCATGCACATTCTAACAGAGTATAAATTCCTACTACAGGCTTTAATTAATAGACCTCTAAGTGTTCAATTTTTTTTGCATAAAACTTGGGAGCTTAATTATTTTTGAGATCCCTACCATTTTGCCAAATGTAATAGAAATTATACAGGACTTTCCAGTTATTAGGGAGGATTCAGAAAATCACCATATATGCAGAGTAGCTTCAGGACATAAAACTGTAAAAATGTCTTTTTTATTTGACAAAAAAAAAATAAAATTAAAAATGTGGTTTCCAAGATTGGCTTGACTGCAGGTCAAAAACTGAAGGTTGTTACATTAGCCTAGGTCTGCACTGTAAAGGATACAGACCTGGATTTAAAAAGTGAGGATTCTTGGATCTTAGGACCTGGAGGTACCCATAGGACTCTACAACATTTTTATTTTAATCTGACTTTGACTTAATCTGACTTTGACTTATTTCTGCCAGTATTATCTGGGAAGTTTTTCAAGACAGATTCTTGGTTCAGATCCCCCAGTGACTGCTATTAATCTTTTAATATCTAAACACTTTCTTAAAGCTTGTTTCTCCTATTTTCTCTTTATTATTAATCTATTCACTGAAGTGTCAGAGTTGGTTCTGCATGCTAAGGAGGAGCACCTCTTAGCTTGCTAATGAGGACAAGCATAACATAAGTATTTTTGCAAAATCCTAACAACTGTGACTAGATTTAAAAGAATTTTCTGAGGTGATAAAATCTGTTCTTTATACAAAAGTGCTGAACTTTTCCAGAGGAGAAAAGTTGGTATTTGTGGTTCTTGTATAACACTGCAATATTCATTTTTGAATGCAGTGTTAGAGCACACAGTTCATACAATGTGATCTAGTAGGAGTGCTTATACATTTCAAACTGCATTAAATGGATCATATCTCACTATTAGTGAGCTTGTGGCTGAGCAGAAAAAAAAGATTTCTCCCCAACAGAATGTCTACAATTGTCTATTATTTGATTCTTTTTCATAATTTATTACACCACTTAATGTCCTTCAATTTAATAAGCTCATATCTGTAATAAACTCCTTTTTTAACATCTTATTTCATAACATTTTCCCCATAGGCTTCAATGAAGTCCAGAATTATTACACACAGCTTGTGAAATACAATAATTCATGGACAAATTCAAGTGGACTAGAGTCACAGTGGCCAAAATCAATCCCACCTACCTGCAGCCTGGATTTTTGGGGCTCAATGTGCCTGGACCAGAAATGACCTCTCATGCTGCTGAGATTCCTTCACCTGCAACCACTGTTATAGGTGCTGGGCTGGAACAGGACCCTCTATTCCTCATCTCTATCCAGTTTGTCCACATTTGGTGCCTTACAGTGTGCACTAGCCTGAGAGAGCAAACAAGTTGACACATGTCTACAGCCTTTTTGAAACTGTTTCTCATCCTGCTTCCTCATCTGAGCTCTACCTGTGCAATACTCACTTAAGAGACATAGGATAAAAAGCACAAACGATATTGGGAATAGACATCTCCCCATTCCCCATGAGTTTTTCTCTTTGTGGCTCTGTGATTTTTTTGCAGTCTCTTCTGCACAGTGCTCCAGCTTCCTCTGCCCTGTAGATGATCCAGCAGCAAGATGCTCACCAGAATCTGAGAAAAGGAAGTTGTGGTTTCAGCATCACCCAGAACAAGCGTGAAAGCCAAAGTTTTGCATTTCCTGGGCGAGTGCTCTAATTTCTGAGCAAAGGTAGGTATTCCTTCAAGGGGAACTCTGGACTGGGAAACCCCAAGAAGGTGTACTTGCCTGCTGTGAGGCCCTCCATGCCAGAGTTGCAGCCACTGAACAAAGCATAGAGTTGGTGACGAGACTGTGCCCAGTGTCCATCTTGCTGAAAATACTTTTCTAATCTTCAGAAATCTCTCTGTTTTCTTAAGAGGTCAAAAGCAACTCTGACTCACATAACACAATGGAAAGCTGCCAGAGATTTGCTCCTCAGTGACAGGCCTGCTATAGTGGTAAAGTAACAACCATCCATTTAAGATAGAAAGAGTAAGATGTGGTAACAACTCAATAGACTGTTTTTCTTCTGCCCATTGGAAAATATCCTACAACATTAATCAATTGTCAATTAGCTTACAGAAAAAAAAAAATTAAAAATTTTGTCTGCTTTGTTAGGCCCATTTGGCATTGATTAGAGTTTTATGGCTTGGTTTTGGGAGCTCAATTTGTAGATCCTTGACCTTGGCAGGAATGTGTATGGCATCTTGTAAGAGTGCTATCATCTGACTTACTTAGCTCCAATGTGATCTTTTCTTTCTATGTCAAATGCCAAACCAAACCAATAACTGAGTCAAAGACAGATCCTTAAGCTTGATATTTCTGCTAATTCAATGCATTTAGTTAGCTTTCTGAAATCCTTTAATTCTCCCAGAGTTTCTAAAGTTACTAAAAATAATACAACTACATCATCATAACTACATCATGGCATTTCTGGGCAAACTCAAGTGGAAGAAGAGAGTATATAGATCATGGAAGGAGGGGCTGGCCACTTGGGTGGAGTATAGGACTGCTGTCAGAGAATGTAGGGAGCCAATTAGAAGAGCTAAGGCCTCCTTGGAATTAAACCTTGTGAGGGAGGTCAAGGACAACAGAAAGAGCTTCTTCAAATACATTGTCAGCAAAACTAACACTAGAGGCAATGTAGGCCCTCTGGTGAATGAGGTGGGTGCCTAAAAAGAAGGCAGAGTTACTGAATGCCTTCTTTGCCTCTGTCTACACTGTTGGAGATTGCCCTCAGGAGCCCCGGTCCCCTGAGGCCCCAGAGGAAGTCAGGATAAAGGAGGAGTTTGCCCTGGTTGAGGACGACTGGGTTAGGGATCAGTTTGAACACTTGAACATCCATAAATCCATGGGCCCTGATGGGATGCACACTTCAACATCAATAAATCCATGAGCCCTGATGGGATGTACCCATGGGTGCTGAGGGAGCTGGCGGAGGTCATTTCTAGGCCGCTGTCCATCATCTTTGGTAAGTCATGGACAACAGGTGAGGTACCTGAAGACTGGAGGAAAGCAAACGCCACTCCAGTCTTCAAGAAGGGCAGGGAGGATGACCCGGGTAACTACAGACTGGTCAGCCTCACCTCCATCCCTGGAAAGGTGATGGAACATCTTATCCTTGGCACTGTCTCTAGGCATATCAAGGATAAGAAGGTCATTAGGAGCACTCAGCATGGCTTTGCCAAGGGGAAGTCAGGTTTGACCAACCTTTTATGAAGACATAACCAAGTGGAAGGATGGTGGCCATGCAGTGGATGTGGTCTATCTGGATATCAGCAAGACATTTAACGCCATGTCCCAGAGCAGCCTCATAGGTAAAGTCAGGAAGTTTGATCGGGATGACCGAGTAGTCTGTTGGGTCGCTGACTG
>NW_009715403.1:28577-77047 GCF_000703405.1 Apaloderma vittatum | reverse complement strand
ATCTCTCTTTGCCGTAAATACATTTTCTGCATCGCACCTGTTACCTGATGATGGCTGACACCTAAAGAGACACGGGGTGGTTTTGGGCCGAAACCTTGGCCTGGTACTCAGTGACTCAGTTTCTGGACATTGGTCTTCAGGGACTTATTTACTTCCAAACAGACTATGCAGAAGAGATGCAGTAATTCTTGGAAAAAGCACCTATTTGTAATTTGGCTGAGAGGGTTTTTCTGCAAGTGGGCTGTGACGGGATGGTGCTGTATTCATTCAGAACTTCTGACTTGTTTACTACCTTAATGAGGGTGCTTGCCCGACTTCTTATGTTTCCATCTCAATAAATTTTAATTTTTGATGATGCTGTTAATACTGGCTTCATTTATTAAGGAAAAAAAAAACCCCAAACAAACAACAACCCGCCCCACTCTTTGCAAGCAAATCAAAAAGCAACTAGTGAACTCAGCAGACATCGTTCTGAAGATACTTAAGCGTAGTTGCCTTCCATTTTTATTAGGGTATAATTGTTATGCGAGATCCCAAAAGACTCTTTTTGGTAGCACTTCTTTGCTTAGCTCTTGCCACTAACCTTATTTAAAAACAATATGCAATTGGATCTTCCTGAGATGAGGATTTTTCTGGCAACCTGTTGAGATGACTTTATGCAACTATACTGGAACTCAGCCGTTTGCAGCAAACAAAGCAATCTCATCCTAGGTCAATGAGTATAATGCTGTTCCATGGGTCCCTGTGTAACCTTACGTATATGTAAGCAAAAAGTAGATGGGATTGTGTTTGTAAAAGTAATCTTACTATGGGAAAAGGGAAATCAAGAATAGATATTCCGAGTTAATAGCCAAGATGATAACCTTAATCTTGAGAGGTAGTTTAATAAATCACAGTTACTGTTGTATGGCTTCATGTGGTTTAAGAGATTCTCACAGCTATCAATATATTTTAGTGTAATGATCACTGTAAATCTCAGTTTTAACACCAAGTTCCCCACTGTCAGCATATCTCATATTAATTTTGAATTCTAAGCTTGCAAAACGGTTGTAGAATGACCTGGAGGTGGTTTATAATGTAAAACTGTTAGGGGTGTTGGACTTCAAAGGAGGGAAATAAGGTATCTGGAGTTCTTGGCAGAACTGTTTAGGCATGTCATGACAGCTAGACCTATTAAGGGGGAAAACAAGCAAGTGACTTGCCCTGGACACCTTTTCCTTTCGATATGGTCTTTTCACTTGCTAGTTTCATGTCACCATCTTCAATTTGCTTCTGCTTCCTGGTTTCCCTCTTCTTCCTCCCTGTTCTCCTCATGAATATGCCCAATATCCTTGACCTCTCCTCTTTGTCACTTCAACGACTGACCAACTTTCACATCTGAACTCATTGCTTGTGCTAAGGAGAGTTCTGCTACACACCTCTTCCCATTTGACTCTAGTCTGCATATGCCCATTAAAGCACCCATATAATGACAGTTTATTAAAGGTGAAGTGTTGGTGCTCTGTCTGTATTCTTTTCAGGCTCTCATCTGTCTTCTGTAATCCAGAGCAAGAAAGTGGCCCACCTTCCTGAGGTTTTCCTTGACTCTCTTTGGTGACTTAAGGATTTTCCTCTATGATTAAGGTTTCTTCAGGTTCTTAAACTGTCACTCATCCCTCTGCGATTTTATTAGTGATGTCGTACATATCTGAGCAATTAAAGAACAATATCACATAAAACCCAGACTGTTTCTTTCAATGCTTTTTTTTTTTTCTTGTGCACATTATTGAAACAGATCCAAAGCTTCTATCTAGCTTCTTATATCACACCTGTTTGTAATATACTATTCTTTGGCTTTGCTGCAAGGCCTAGGAGGCCTTGAACATGTAGAAAAGTGGTTTATATCTGCTGTAGAAGTAAACAGATGCAAGAAATGGAAAATAGTAGAAATTCAGAAAACGAAGTGTCATCCATCAAGCTATTCGAGGTACACTAGTGATAGGAACTTTTGCAGCCCACTCACTGAACTTTGTTTAGACACATCTGTGCTTTTTTTGCTTGTTTCCTTCAGAACTGAGAAAAACTTTTTGTAAGCATTTACAAAACAAGATTATTCAAGCTCTTCTTTTCTAGTCACATGTAAAAGAAATTGACACTGGTTACTGAGCTGACATCTTGATCTTTGATGCTGAGTAGTACCGTCTCGCCTTTTTTTATTTTTTTTTGTTAATGAAGATATTTTGGACAGATGTGGCTGTTTTCTCTGTGTTTTTTTGCTTGTTTTTATTTTTTCTTTAGGTTGACTTGGTACAAATTATGCAATTATGCAGCTGAACTTCTGTCCTTTCCCACGGCTATTGTTTGTCACAATGACTCTACCCATGCTGATGAATTTTAACTCACTCTGACAAAGAAAGTGTTTTAATAGATACTGCCTTAGTATGTTCTGACTTATCATTGTGTTTAAATCATGGTGATTCCAAAGCTCTTGACTATGCTGAGAGTATATTTTAACTACGTTTTCTCTTTGCTTTCCAGCTCATAGCTACTGTAAAATACTAAAATACCTATATCCCCCCAACACCATCTTGTTTGCCCCCTGACAGTAAAGAGCAATGGAAGTGTACCTAAAGCTGTTTGTAAAGCTTGTGAGTAGACACCAAGCCTTAAGTCAGGCAGCATATAATCCTTCCAGTGTACAGAGTAAGCTCAAATGTACAGAAGTGGAAAAAGATGGAGTTTTTTGTTTATTTAAAACTGGAGGGCCATCTCTTTGCTGTCAGTGCACACTTTGTCCTTGGAAAGAAATTGGTCTTCTCTTCTTCCATCCATCTTGTGTATAAGAGAGTAGTGTGATGTCCATTGGACTGGATATCACTTCTGAGGAAGAGGGAGATGGTAGAAGCTTTGAGAACTTTCTCATCAGGTTGCCAAGTCTTGGAACTGCAAGAGCATAAACAAAATGGTGGAAGTCATTACCTCTCCTGTGTCATCTGCTGCAGGGAAATTTTAAGAGATAAGCCTATTATCTGGTCAATATTTGACTTGGAAATGTTGGTTTTGACTGTGAGTTAAAGTACCTGACAGATAAATGGGGGGTGTGTGTGTGTGTGTGTGTGGCAACTGTACATCAGCTGGGTAAAGGCCTTGAGGCTTGCGTCTTTCTTTTTCAGATCCTTTTGCTGTTCCCAGCATGTGGTTCTTTTCCCCTCAAGCCTAATTTTGGCGGTAGTCACCGGAATCATGCACAAAGCACCACGGAGTATCTTACTTGAAATACGGACCTGTGTGGCCAGGCCTCCTTTCCCTTTCTCACCTTCGTTTTTCTCCACTGAGGCCATGATGGAGACTGTGTTGGATCCTGAAAACTTCTGAGGCATAAGTCTATCAAGTAACAGGATAAGCAAAACGTAACTGACAGTGTGGGTCAAAACACTGTCCTGTGGTCAGTCTAGGAAGTGATGAGTACCTCCTACTAGCCCATGTGCCCTTGGTGCAGTATGAAATTTATCACAGTATTAATGTTAAACTCTTTCTTCTGTGGTATTTTAGGTGGAATCTTCTATCTGGGAATTAATAATAACCCTTGATAGCTGCAGCGCTGTTTCTGGTGTATCATGCTGCTGAGGTCACTGTTGCATACATACAATTTCAACAGCGACACACCGCAGTAAGGTTCATTCTGCAGCCCAAAAGCTTCATTTCTCCTTCACAAGTTCTGGACTTACTCAAAGGGAGATTTTCCTTAACACCTGAAGAAAAAGAGTGTGGGTTGGTTTTTTGTTTGTTTTTTTTTTTCTTTTCCTTTTCCTTTTTGTTCAAAACTTTCCCAAATCAACTCTTTATTGCCTCTTTGAAAACTGAAAGCTTGAAAGCTGCCATAATAAAAAATTAGCATGCTCTTCATAAAAACATTTCAGGATGAAAATTAAAGTCTGTCTTAGAAGTGAGGGATAAATGGCAGTGCTGGGACTTTGAGATGAGGTTCCTTTTAGTGAACACAGTTGAGAATCAGATATTGTTAATGAGTCTGGAGACCAAACCGGCTATTTTGAGTGCAGCAGTTTTAAGAGTGAAGGGATAAAGAAATGGAAACAATCCTTTTGCCAAGACATTGAGTGTGTCAGATTTAGGCTAAAGCTGTTTGAAATCGAGGCATATTCACATGCTCTCTCATTAGCTGGGCTTTGCTCCCTTTGCTCACCTGGTTCTATTTTAATATAACTATTTTTAAAAGGTTAATTAACATTTTTTTTTTAGGAGCCCTGGCAAAATGAATACGTAAAAGTACTTTTTACTGATTGGAATTTTTTTCTTTTTTAACGTATCCTTAGCATGTAAGGGAAGGTGCAGCTTGAAGGACAGAACTGCTGTAACTGTAATCTTCCAGCTCTTAAGAGTTTCAACAACTTCATATTCCACAGTTATGGGGAGTTTGCCCTTAGTTTCTCTGAAGGACCTTTTTAAAAAATCAACAATTGTGACTTGAAACTTCTCTATAACACCTGCTGTAGGTACAGGCTGTTGCATTCACGTTTTGTATGATGACATCAATTGACTTAATTGAAGTCAAGGTCTGGTTCAGTGTGTCTAGTCAACAGTGCAAAGCTGTGTATCAGATGCTGGTTCTCTATTAGGTTAACTGGAAATTTTTGCTTAAAAACTTGATTGAAGATAAAATCTTAAATATAAAATTACTTGTGGCTAAGCCTCAAGCTTGTGTAGGAGGGTTAGATGAACCTTGTTTGTTAGTGAGCAGTTATTTAGTGAATCCCTAAAGTGAGACTCTTAGAAGTAGAAAGAAGGCATACAGATGTGAGAAATGAATTTATTTCCCCGAGTCCTCCTGAAGTTCGCTCAAGAAGCTGGTAATCTTAAGTCTGGCTAACATGTTTTCTCCTTTGTACACTCTGATTTTCATGATGTGACAGAAGAGTTTGTAGTTACATGTGCTTATGGATGTTCTTATTCATCTAGAGCAGCTGCTTAAGTCCCTGGAAGTACAAATGAGTATGTGCTTACATTATTAGTTAATACTTGGACCAGGGTCTGTGAAACATTGCTGATGCCTTACCTAGCATCATCAGTGTGAAATACTTCAGTACAAGTGCTTATGTCTTGTGTATGGAGCATCACAGCTGTGTCAGGGATACGTCACTTGAGACTTCTGGTTAGGCTATAAGTCTCATGTGAAGTGAGACTTTTGCCAGTCCTTATTTCAAAGGATATATATTACCTTTTCATGAGGTTTCTTGACTACTTTGTTTCATAGAGTCATAGAGTCATAGAATGGCCTAGGCTGGAAGGGACCTTAGACATCATCTAGTCCAACCTCCCTGTTTTGGGCAGGGACGCCACCTCTCGAGTAGACCTGGCAACACATGGGAACCAAGCAGGAATCGAACCTGCGATCTTGGTGTTGGTCCTTGTTGCCAGCACCGTGCTCAAATGTATTTTGACCCTGAAGTTTAAATTTAAAGTCTGGATGCTGACAATTTGTGATAAGACATGAAGGCTTAACACCTTCTACACAGAGCTGTACAGTTTAAGTGTACAGCATTTAGCAAATAAGTAACAAAGTTTTTGATGAAATCAGCAGAACAGCATGATTTTCATAGAATAGCCCAGGCTGGAAGGAGCCTCAAAAGTTCATCTGGTTCAACCTTTCATGGGAAAGGGAATGTGGATGAGATTATCAAGCACTCTGTCCAACAACAGGAAATGGCTTGAATTTACACCAGGGGAGGTTTAGGTTAGATGTTGTGAAAAGCTTCTACACTGAAAGGATAATCAAAGACTGGAACAGGCTGCCAATAGAAGTGGCTGAATTGCCATCCTTACATGTGTTTAAAAGCCATCTGGATAAGGTGCTCAGGCGCATGGTTTGGAAGCGAGCCTGATAGATTGTAGTTGGACTTTGTGATCCTAAAAGTCTTTTCCAACCAAGACAATTCTATGATACTCTGATTCTAACATGAAACCTCTTCTCAGGCAACTTATACCTGTTGCTCCTTGTCTTCTACATGTTGCTCCTTGTGAAGGGAGAGCCTCTGCCCTCTTTGTAGCAGCCCTTTAAGTGCTGGAATACTGTGATGAGGTCCCCAGCGAGACTTCTCTTGCCTGGAGAGAAAAGACCTAACTTCTTCAGTCATTCCTCATAGGGCAGGTTTTCCAGCCCTTTGATCATCATAACTTTGTGTGGATACTTTGTTTTTTTGCGAATACTTTTGGCTAACGAAAATTGAAAAGTACCTTTGGTTTGCAAGCAGGAAAAACTTGAAATGCACAATACCAAATATGTATATTTAGCAGAGTTGTTGGCCAACAAGTGCGTTTCTACTCTCTGATACTTTTTTTTCTCTGACAGGAGGTAAAAAAAATAAATACATTTCCAGTTCATTTTTAAAGTTTACAAGATCCTTTGTGTGGTTTAGGCCTTTAAGCTCAAAACCTAGTAAACGTTCTACAATGGCCATGTATATTTACTGTGTTTCATTTCTATTCCATGTCCTGGAAGAGAGGCTAGATATTGGAATCTGAAACAAAGTTACGGGAGTGAAAAGACAGAGGATCCCAGATTTTAAAAAGTAGTTGGAATATAATTAAATTGAGTGCAATTTCTCTCTTGGGTTTTCACCTGCATTTAGAGCCAAGGAACCATCCATAAGATGACTCTCAGTTTACTGTTTGTAAAGATTAAGAGATCTGAACAGAAAATTTTTGGCAACCTGAAAAAAGAGGGTAACTTTTTTGTTATTAAGGCAGACTTACAGTGTTTGTTTTTCCAGCTCTGTCTCTCATAAGTGGGGCCACCAGTTATAAACATTTACCTGTGGTAAATGACTTTTTGCCTTCATGTCAGTTTTTCTCTGTGTTGAATTTTGTCTTCAACCACCCACTTATTCTTACTAATGTAGAGTAGGAGCTGGTATCTAGCAGGACAAGTGCAGCCTGAGATGGCATCAGTGTATCGTGTAGTTTCTTAATTTGGAAAGTCTGTAACTATTTGGATAACAATGCTAAGGCCATCTCGGATCAAAGGATCTGTCCCCTACCCAGTCCATATCCTTCTGTATAGGCATTTTTAAATTCTTACTGAAACAAAAGTAAGAAGCAATGCTTGAAATTTTATCCTATTTTTTTTGTAAATGCAAACCTTCTGTACTGGAGATATACAGGAAAGGGATGATTTTATAAATCGTGTTGATTTTTGATTAAATATTGTTCTAAAATAACTGCAACAAAAATATCTTTTGCAGGCTTGTCAGAAAGCTATTGCATTCTTTATAATTCTGAATAAATTGCTAATTGCAGCTGTTAAAAGCAACTGAAGAAGTATGCAGGAGAAACGAATTTGGACTGAAGTGTGAGAGTGTTCCTCAGTATGGCAATTCTGAAGTGCACGGTTACCCAGTTTTTGCCAGTTAGTTTACTGAATGCTTGGGGAGAGAACCAACAAAAACAACAAAATAAGCAAATAACGCTCCCCCACAAAAAAATGCCACCAAACCAAACAAACAGAAAACTAACACCACCACAAATAAAAACCAACTAACCAACGCCCAAACGAAACTCCGCAAAACTTTAGAGAACCAACAAAAACAACAAAATAAGCAAAAACCGCCCCCCCACAAAAAAATGCCACCAAACCAAACAAACAGAAAACTAACACCACCACAAATAAAAAACAACCAACTAACCAACGCCCAAACGAAACTCCACAAAACTTTTGTATGTCCAGTTTTCTTGTTTAGGAAAGTCTGGATGTATTTTGATCTGTCCTACTGTCCTATGGCCTTGTACCTACTGTAGTTTGTATTTAAGCACAGTTTTGGAATATCACGCTTTTTCTCCTGGGTTGAGCTAGAACAGTACCAATTTTGTTCAGTGATTCTGCTTTTCAGAGACTGCACTTTCTGATGTTAACAGCATGTTTTTGCGGTGTCTGCTACTAGGAATGATAATGCCTGATGTTTACAGTTACTACCAAGGACTGGTATGCAGAAGGGCTTTTGCTTATACTTGCTCATATAGTAACCAAGGTCACGGCTAAACTCTGTGCCCCATGTTGGAGTGTCATAAAGTAAAAGGGTTACAAGTAAGTAAAGTTGCATTTGCAGGGAGGAACAGACACGTGACCCAAACCTGACCAAAAAAATGTATTCCATTCCGTATACATTATATTCAGTATAAAGCTGAGGGATCGCAAGGGTTAAGCTCTCTTCTTCAATGACTGGTGTCCAAGGAGGACTCCATCTGTTCTTCTGCAGTTGATCCTGATCCATGAGTTCTGTAATCCATTTCCCAAATCTAGCTCCTGCATCTGGTTCCATCTGCCTCTGAGTTCGGCCTGGGACTTCCCTAGTGCCTGCCCTGCAGCAACAGTGGTAATAGCCATTGGGGGCTGGGTTAGATAACAGTTTTGTACATATTTGTATATATTCTATTATTTCCATTATTTGCTTATTAGTACTATTATTTGCCATGGGTTTGAGTCTGACAGAATTTTTGGTGGCAGGGGAGGGCTGTGGGGGATGGGAGTGGGGGAGGGTGAGTGGATGGCTACGTGATTCCTTGCTGCCAGCCTGGACAGTCAACTCATGACATTATTGTTTCATTAAAGCTGTTTTAGTTCTCTTTTCCAATCCGTAAGTCTCTCTCTCCTTTATTCCTTTTCACTTCGCCTTTGGGAAGAGAAAGGGGTTAATAGAGAGCATCTATCATTCATATAATGGCCAGCCCAGCCCTAATCCTTGACACTTGCCAGTGGATAACTTCAGTTAATACCAAAAGGGAATCATAGTGCTAAGAATTTTAAACTTGTGAATCTTGATCGTTTCAGAGAAAAACATAAACTTTTTTTGTGACAGATGGAGTAAGTTGTTCAAAGACTGGAGAAGAACTAGAGAGAGAACTAGATAGGAGTGACTGCTACAGAGTTTGACAGAAAGGTTGAAAAATTTGCTCTGAATTATTTAGCTTCAATAAAAGCCAAGAAAGAGAATAATAATTAAAATATTGATGTCCCTTAATGTAAAAGGTAGAACATTCCTGCACATCTGTACTTTGCAGTTAAGGATATGACTGTGAGGGGCTCTTCCTTTATCAGCTGAATGGCTACAAGCCAGATCTAACTGGGAAACCTGTGCCTGTGCTCATGATAGTAATGCTGATTATGAAGTATTAAGCCTTGCTGTAAGAGTAAGTTGCTTTCTGAGCTTGATTTTAGTCTACACCATGATGCACAGAGCCATGAGGGTGTACAAATGGCATGGCTATCCCTAGAGCCAAGCACACTTTTACTTTGAGATTATTATTTATTATTTTATTATTACTATTTATTTATTTTGACTTACTATTACGCTGTAGATGTGCTGTAAGTAAAACCTAAAATGACAAAGTTTTTGTATGTATCTATTGAAACAGTTGCATTATAATCCACATGGTATTGCTGTTTCTTATCCTTTAGTAGATAGGTGTCTGAAAAGGATACTGAATTCAGTACTTGTTGAGTTCACAGCTATGTAGTGGCTTCCGTCAAAGTAAAATGTCACTGAGGACTGTGCCTGCAACGTGTCTAGGCTCTGTTTTGTAAAGTAACCAGCTTTGGAGGATGTAGTTTGGAGAGGGATTTTAATTAGACTTACTGAAATAAGCTTACTTCTTTTTCACAGCTTTTAACATGCTTTATCTTTGTCATCAGTCTTTTATAGCTTGAGTGTCAGTGGATATCTTTCCACGTCTCTCTTTTTCTCTAGTCAGAGCTGGATTATGTCCAAAGTCACCAGTGGGCTCTACCAGTGGGCCCAGCAGGTACATCCTAAAAACGTTCTCTTCAGGGAGTTCTGAAAAGTGATTCAGCCACTTACCTGAGCAGTTTGTAAACTTCAAGATATGCTTGACTGTGTCAGGGAAGTGTTCATGATAACCAGCTGAAAGGAACCTGAGTCTCGGAGGGTGACCAAATTACATCCGGAGAGTCTGTAAGCCACCTTATATTATGGCTTTGAAAGGTATAAACAAATCAACTCGTTTCTGGGTTGGTTTTTTTTTTCAAATATCAACCATATTTAGATGGTCAGTTATTTCTGAAATATCCTGCTTTATGTTCTAGCGGTGAGTCCCTCTGGCTGCTTACCTGTGGAGAAGCATGTGGACAAGGAGGTGATTTGAGTCAGCCAGCATGGCTTTACCAAGGGCGAGTCCTGTCTGACAACATAGTGTCTTTCTACGGTGGAGTGACTACACCAGTGGACAAGGGAAGACCAATGGGTATCATCTATCTGGATTTCTGCAAGGCTTCTGAGACAGTTCCCCATAACATCCGTCTTTCCAAGTTGGAGACATATGGATTTGATGGGTAGACTGTTCAGTGGATGAGGAATTAGTTGGATGGTCGCACCCAGAGGGTAGTGGTCAATGGTTCGATGTCTAGATACAGATAGTTAACAAGTGGTGTCCCTCAGGGGTCTGTGCTGAGACCAGTGCTCTTTAACATCTTCACCAATAATACAGACAGTGGGACTGAGCGTACCCTTGGCAAGTTTGCAGATGATATCAAGCTGAGTGGTGCAGTAAACATGCCAGAGGGACCTGGACAAGCTGTGGTTCAACAAGGCCAAGTGCAACATCTTGCATCTGGGTCAGGGTGATCCTTGTTATCAGTACAGATTGGGGGATGTTATGATAGAGAGCAGCCCTGCAGAAAAGAACTTGGGGGTACTGGTGGACAAAAAGCTGGCAATGTGCACTTGCAGCCCAGGAGACCAATCGTGTCCTGAGCTGCATCAAAAGAAGCATGGCCAGCAGATCGAGAGAGGTGATTTTGCCCCTCTACTCTGCTCTTGTGACACCTCACCTGGAGCACTGCATCCAGCTGTGGAGCCCTCAGCACAAGAGGGACATGTGGACCTGTTGAAGTGGGTCCAGAGGAGAGCCACAAAAATGATCAGAGGACAGGCTGAGACAGTTGGAGTTGCTCAGCCTGGAGAAGAGAAGGCTCAGGGGAGATCTTATTACAGTCTTTCAGTACTTAAAGGGAACCTGTAAGAAATACGAGGGCAACGTTTTTAGCAAGGCCTGTTGCGATAAGACAAGGGGCAATTGTTTTAAACTAAAAGCAGATAGATTTAGACTGGATACAAGGAAGACATTTTTTACAGTACAGGTGATGAAACACTGGAACAGGTTGCCCAGAGAGGTGGTGAAGGCTCCATCCCTGAAGACATTCAAGGTCAGGCTTGATGGGGCTCTGAGCAATCTGATCTAGTTAAAGATGTCCCTACTTGATGCAGGGAAGTTGGACTAGATGACCTTTAAAGGTCCCTTCCAACACAACACATTCTATGATTCTGTGTGTGTGAGGATTACCCGATTGAAAGGAGGTTTCCCTTCTTCAATAAGAGGAGATAAGGTATATACAATAGAGTGTATATATATTTCAGATGTTAAAGTTAGGTACTTTGTTTTGACAGAATATGCAGCCTCTCCCAGACCTTACATGGACATGGAGAAGAGCAATACTGGCACAGCTATGCTCTCAGCAATCTAATTCTTCTCACTCCCCACCGGCCTGGCATTTCGTAGTACCTAACTTTTGTCATGGGAATGGTATGGTGCATTTCTTAATTAACAGGAAACACAAACTAGCTAAACTGCTAGGAGAAGTTATCTGAATATTTCATTTGCCATGCTGTAAAATAAAGTCCTTACAATACTGTGTGGCCCTGCTGGGTGTAGTGCCAGGTGAAGTGAAACCATTTAGTGCCTGTAAAGCAGTGTTAAACTGCTGTTTAACTACTGGGAGTTTCAGATTCTATAAACACTTTACTGGCTTAATTTGTAATTTCATTCACTGTTGTTAGATAACAGCTGCATTCATGACTAAAATGCTTCCAGAAGGAGAGTCATTTTACTGCGCTGCTGCTTTGGCCATGAAACCTACCTCTCTCTAGATGCAGAAGGAAGCATACATCCAAGAATTATAATGTAACAAATGTGTTGGGTGTTTCCAAGCTCCCAAGGTAGAACAGCTCTGTTGCTTTGCATTTTCCTGTGTATTATTTTTTCTGTCTTCCCACAGAATTTCCACTGGTTTAAAGAAATGTTCTGTCTGAAATGGTTTCACTGCTTTTTGTAACCCTAATATGTGCTTGTGAGACATAGCAAACATTGGACACAACTCTCTTAATATTGAGTGCTGACAAGATATTTTTTTTTAATTCACAAATCTTCAGATTCTGACCTTGACCTCTCCAATAACTATAAATGACTAGGAAAAATGGTCCTGACAGCAAGAAGGAGACTGTGAAGCATATCTGTGTAAACAGAAATAAGATCTGTGTTGGTTTGCCACCTCTTCAGAAAAATAGTGAAGTGAATATCTAGTGTCCTTCCTTGGAAGAGAGTAATACCTAAGTTTGGAAGTGTGCCTGTTCTAGCCACATTGCAAGCCTAAATTTGTCCTCTAACTTTGGCTGCCGATACAGACCATTTTCTTTATTGGGCAAAACCAAACAATGTGTACGTGAAGTACATGATAATAAAAGTACATGATAAAAGTACATGATAAAAGTACATGATGATAAAACAGTGGCAACATAGTGGGTTTATGCAGTGAAAAAGCCATGAAGCCAGAGCACTGATTTTTAGAGGACGTTTCCTGATCTGTGACTGCAAGAGCATTTTGTCTTTGCAGGGCCACTTCAACCACTGTAACCATTAAAGGGAAAAGAGAAGAGCAGCATTACTAGCATGCCAAAGCAGCAGTAATTTTCTTCAACTTCAAATGCCCATGGAGTTTACGTACTCCTTTGTTAGCACCTAGCACTAGCTGCTGTGACTGCAGCAGTGGACTGGAGGCACAGTTGCTGTTTTCCCTGTAGGCAGATGAGGTAACTCACAGTGACCGCCAGTTCATACAGGTGGTTAAGCATTCACCCGTGAAGAGCATCAGTCCTTCCATTTCAGAGGAAAAAGAAATGAAACCTGAACAACGTGTTAAAGCTTTTGTCACTTCTCTCCTTGATTTTTGTTAATTTGTTCTCTATTGAAGTTTATCAACAAAATTTACTTCAGGAGAGCCCTAATGAGCCCCTTTCATGTGCAGCCGTAGTTCTCTAGTCCAACTCTGTTCTATCCCAGATTTTCTTGTCTAGTTCTCTCACTTCCCAGGTCACTCTTGATTATGGTGAAAGGCGTTATTTGTCTTTTCCTAGCCATCTGGTGCAAGTTCTGCATCTTATTTCTGCTCCACAATCAGCTAAGTAGCTAGTATTTCCTTAATGTAAGGGGGAATGGAGATGAAACCTGCTCTACTTATACCTTTGGTAAATGCATTAATAGTTAGAATTTATTCTTTGCGGAGCTAGGATCAAGCCACACTGCGCCAGTAATCTGCTGTGTAGAAATCTTTGCTAAGAGCAGGTTTAGGTGTAAAAAGAGCAATATGACATGAGTTAGAGTGCTGTAAGAGAGGCTGTCTGCACCACATGGTGTGGATAATGGTTATTGGTCAGAGGAGGGTTAACACGGAAAGGCTGGTACCTAGAGTGCTTGCTTTTGCCCTGGAGTTTGTAGTTCATGACTGATTACTGCTGCTACCTTCTCATGAGGTGCCTTTTTCTCGAGGCATAGGATTTCTGTTTATTTGATTTTTAACATATGTTTTCATGTTATTACCTGGATAATCGTGCCTTGTGACCTCCAGAACAGATTACTGTAGTGTGTTCTGTAGGAGCCAAAGACTGTTGGCTTTTTGAGCCAAAGGGCTCAAAAGCTGCAGCTAGTATAGCCTGCAGCAGCCTGATTGGCTATCTGTGTTGGCCAAATTCATCACTCTGAGCTTGCTAAAAATGCACTAGCTTCTTGTTTACTTCTGGCTTTTTAACCTGGAGATCCCAGATGCATGTTGGCTGCTAGCTGTTTGATACCTTGGTAGTGAATAAGAACTAAAGTAGTTAACCACTTATAGGTATCTGGAAATTTGGAGGGGTAATTTTGGTTGACTCAAAATGGACAACTTCATTTTTTCTGAAAGATCTCATATTTGCTAGTAAATTCAGATGGGCACAAAGTATGAACTGTATTTTAGCAGGATAATGATTACACCAATGGGGAGATTTGGATGAAGTTTTTCATTTAAAATCAAAAAATAAGCTGAATCTGAAAGACACACAACTTCAAACAGTGCACAGATTAAACTTTAGGGAAAAAAATGTAAAACATTATTTTATGTTGACTAATTTTTTTCAATGAATTTGAAAAAAATTAGCACTGACACCTGCTGTTCATTACTTTTTCATCAGAAAAAAACCCACACTGATCAGCAGGTTAATTTCTAACACTATTAAAGCTGTTCTAAGAGGATATGGACATGGTTTAGTGGTCATGGTAGTGTTGACTAGCCGGCTGGCTAGATGATCTCAGAGGTCTTTTCCAATCTTTGTGATTCTATGTGATCACTGAAAATTATGAGGCTGTCTTGAAGTTTGTTTTTATTATTATTCAGATAAACCTTCAGTAAGTAGCACAGGAGTTTGTTGTTAGTATATAGATTTGGTTATTAGATTAGAAATATCATTTTAACAAGACCTACCCCATCTCCAGGGCCACAGAATTATTAGAGAGTCCCATTTTGAACTGAGGAGATAAGACAAAGATTTGAGGGGGTTTTAGACTTACATGTTTCTCCAGTGATATTCCAAAGCAGAATTGCATTTCAATTTAAATTTGTCTGAACTGTTGTTTGTGGTTTTTTCTTTTTTTTTCTTTTTTTTTCTTTTTTAAAATAAATAATAATAATGGGGTGGGGATCACTTTCAGACTCTGAATATACCTATAAGCAGAACCTGTGATCTTCTTACACTTTTATTTTCAGTCTATGCTTTTGCGCATACTTACACAGTGCCACTGTGAAAACTAATCAATTTGAAAGGGATGAGCAGCTCTGTTGACCACAACAATTCAGAAATGAGCAGATATTTTATTTGGTTTTAGCACTGTGTTTTTGAGAGCATGTTTTGTTCAAGACAAGTATAATTAAGGCAGAGAGTGTAATCAAATGAAAAAAAAATATGAATCTAGATATGCTGTTGAGCCCCAGTGTTGTCTCGTGTTGGTGGGGAAGACACATACGGCCCTGTGTTGTGGCTGATGTCCAAAACACGTTAGTGTGATCGTCCATCTGCTGTAACGCTTACTGACACCCACAGCCAATTGCTACCACTACATATTGATCCGAATGTTTGCAGTGGTTATTATGTTGTCTGTCAACATATGTGGGCCCATAGTATGGATTTTTCTGGACATTTTCACCTCTGTTATAGTAGATTCATTTCTAAGGTCAGATGATGCTTTTGTGACAGCAGCATGGGATGTTTGGAAATATTCAGTAAAAACTTCCAGTAGTATTAGAAGTTTTTTGCTCATCTCAAACCCCTACATTTCCTCACTGCTCCATTTCATGCTAATTCAACTAAGCTTTAAAATAATCAGGAACTTCCCTTTATATCCATTTATCTTTCTCAGGCTGGATGTTTCACTCTTCGAATTCTGTGGCACCTTCGGTATTTAAAGAGCTGATTTAGCGTTTATTTTATTTGGGCAGGAGGTGATGAAATAGGGACTTAGTAAACTATTTTTTTCCTGCTACTTAGTCTCTGTTGTATAGCATGTTGCTCTCTGATAACCATCATCCTATTTACTTAGTGGGTATTTAAATTGTTTCTTCTTTTTCACAGTAAAATATAAAAATGGACAAAAAACTAAAACAAAAAAGCAACAAAAAATATTTCCCCCTGAAAATTTTGTGTTACGCTTAAGCATACAAGATACCTCAAATTATACAATCTTATTAAAAAAGTATTTGTGCCCTAATTAGTGACTGATTCATCCAAATCATTGAGATTTTGCTAGGTTTTTGGGGGGCTACCTACAGATTCTCCACAGTAAAGGATCACGCACAATTCAGGAAAGTGGAAAAAAGCCTTGAGATCCATTCCTTTATTACAGAGATAGTGTAATTATACAATTGCACAACTTGGTGGTATGTATTTTCCTGCCAACTCTTAAAGGGATCAATTAGTATGTATGAAATTAACATATTAAAATAGGGTGTTGTAAGAGAAATGTAAATCACCAATACTGTAATTTCCTACACCAGTTGATAATTGTGCTAGCATAATATTTTTTTCATATATTTGCAAGAAACGTCCCTGAAACGTGCTCATTAAGTTATTTACATTCACTGCTTGCTGAGCTAACCTGGTCCCTCATGAAGCTGCTCTGCTGATTGTTCTGGTTGTGGCTCGGATCTGTCCTGCCTGTTCCCTTGCCTTCACTAATGGGTCTTCGGTAAGCTCTGCTTACAGAAGCAGAATCCTCCTCTTCCTGATATCGAATCACATTGCCTCTTGTTCTCCTCTCCTGTTAAAAAAGATTGTTCACAAAGCTACCTAATTTTACAGAAGGACCTGCAGAAATACTTGTTGTAAGCATTTGGTGGAGGATTGCCCTGAAGCTGCAGCAGGTTGAAAAGATCACAACTAGGCTAGAGCTTCCTTTTAGACTAGTAAGGTCAGGGGTGCAGGCAGAAGCTGGTGGCTTAATGGTTGCTTTCTCTCTGAACAGCTGGGACTTCAGTGATTGTAACAAATGCTGCCCAAGAATCTACTGTGAGTGTTTTAACAGTTCTGGAGTCTTCAAGAGAAACAAGAGCATAAATAACCTCTTTTGCAAAAGAAAGCAAAAAGTAAGCGATCAAGACTGCTTCTGTAACCTGCCACAATGTTTTTATTGTGATTCATTATGGAAGTACAGCTGAGGCGGGTCAGTGTAAGTTGCTGAACTTGCAGAAATAAACTAGGTCAGCAAACTCTGACTCTAAATCAAAGATGGAGCACATAAATTTAGTTTGGTATGTGTAGTTTTCATACGTGTTCCCTCATTGTCTGAAGATTACCGCAAGCCTAAAAAACACAAGGAAAGAAATGGGAAAATATTCCGTCAATATAACACAAGTCCGTGCTGAAAGAAACCAGACGGTCAAAAACCTGTTGATCTAAGTGTATAACTGTTGACTGAAATATAATTTACCTCATTCACTGTGAGGTAAATCACAGACAGAGACACATGTCATAATGATGAACACTGGAGCACCTACCTGTACTCATTGACAGTCTCATCTCTGCCAGGCTTTGGTCACCACCTCCGTTGCTTATGCATAGATGAAATTGAAGAAATAAGAGACCTCACATTAAGTGTCGGGTTGATTGGGTTAGCCTGAATTATTGTAGTGCTTGAATTAGTCCAAGCTAGTTGGCTTGGCAGTGGAGTGGATGTGTAGCATTCCCACATCAGTTACAGTTCCACCTGTGTGTCAATGATCCCTTCCAGCCAAGTGTAGTAAACCTGCGTTCTTATGCTCTGTCACATAAAAGCTCCCTGGCATTTTGACAGGTGATGCTGAAGATTGCATTCAAATTCAGAAGTCAGTCTAAACTTTCTGCTTTTTCATCTTGATTCTGAATACCATTGCCCAAAGTGGCTTAATTATACGAAGAAACCAGTGCAAACATTGTGAATCAGTGGAGGAGTTCTGAAGTAGGCAAGATGTATAAAGTCATGCACATGCATATGTACTGATTAAGGTTAGAGAGAGCTCATGCACAGCCTTTTCATCATCCTTAAAAGAAGCAGACATTTGTCCCTTACCTGTCATTTGTGGCTTGTTTTTAGACATGTTAAATGGAAAAAATAAATTTCTTTTATTTGCTGGTGTTGAGAAGCGATTGTAATATAATTTTGAACTTGCTAACCTTAAAGTGGCATGCTTCATGCTTTGCAATGGATGCTTAATAAATGAAGCCTCTGTGACCACAGGCATCTCTGTTGTAAAGGTTGTTAGCTCAGTGACTCCAAGTAAATAAAGCTTACATTCACATATTCTAGATTTTGGACTTTGAATAGATTGCTTATAGTCTTTTTAGCTTAATAGGTATATTGTCTCACAGAATTAGTTAATGAGGTTTTATTGATGAATTTTATATTCTTTTATATCTGCTTACTAAGTTAGTATCTTCATAAGACTCTTAATAATTCAACACTGCCAACCAATGCTTATTTTATTTTTCACATTGTCACCTCCTTTCTTGGGAATTAATTTTCTTACTTGCTCTAAAAATTGTTCCTCAGTGTTTGTAATAGCAAAAGTAACACCAGAAGAAAGTGGAGTAAGGTTAACTTTTGTGAAGAAACTTCTCAGAATCCAGAACAAATTATTATTTGGACATTAGTTGTTAGATTTTTTCAATTTTTTTTTTGTTACCTCTCAAATGACTATATGGAATTCATTATTCTGTGGGAAACTGAGATATTCTGTCTTTAAAAAGAGAAAGGGAAGGCAAGTATAGCTGGGAACACATAAAGCTGTTTATCCTGAATGACTCCAGAAACAGAAGAAGTTGAAAGGGAAAGTGGAAAGCTGTCTCTGACACACCCTAGGAAAATGAAAACAGCAGTAGCATTAATACTGTAAAACCATAGTCACACACACCTGTTTGGCCTGGGAATACTCCACTGATCTGAAATTCTGATTGTAGAATGGGTGACAGAGAAGGATATGCCAGTGTTTCACAACACACGAAGTTAGCACCAGTGCCTATTTCATCTAACGTCTTCGCTCGCTAGTTCTCTTCTGCAGACTGTTCACGCACTGAAACTAAACAGTTTTCTGTGAAGTACCATATTTTGCTACTGTTTCTGTCCAGCTTCCATTTGTTGTGGAGTATCTGTCCAAAACTATACTGCTTTAGAAACACAGATTCTAGAGTAGCCAACCCTAGATCAGTGTTTGAGTCCGGCTCAAGATCCTGTGCAAAGCAGAGCTTCTGAAGTGGGTGATTTAAAAAGCTCCCTGAATCCATTAAATTTCAGATTTTGTGTCTTGCATTGATTTGTTTCACTGTGCTCTGGCTACAAGATTTGTCTTCAAGGAAATACCTTGTTATTAAGGCTCACTCATTTTCTTTCCTTTTATTAGTGAGCTCTTTACAGCACACAATGTAAAGATGTTGAAAAAATGAAACTAACACCTTTTAAGTAAACTTATGAGTATCTTTTCCTCAGACCATATTTTATGGTTACCATTCATATCCCTGCAGACTTCCTGTAGCTAAAAGGAGCAGCAGCAGCGTGTGACCCCAGGAATTTAAAAGAAAGTAATCAGCAGAAAGGAACTAGAGTTGCACAGAGCTTTGGCACGTTAAAAGGATATATTGAACAGAATTTTCAGTTTTGTCATTTTTGCAGGGGAGGAGGACCCACTGTGTTTCAAGCCTACTGGAAGCTATGTCTGCAGAACCTGCAGCAGGGAAACATGAGTCCATTCTGGCTGTGGCCTGAGCGCAAGTGCGGCTATGATCCAAAAGCGAAGTGGTCAAACTAGGGACAGCTAATGCACTAGTTTGGGTGACTGCCAGGGAGCGATAATTGTCTTTGTTAACAGCCCTGGCCATTAAGAGTTTTACTCTAAAACCAATAACCTTATCAAGTCCTTTTTTAAAAACACAGTATATAAAAAATAACATGAATATTTGTATATAACTGTGTATAGGTATATGTACATAGATGCCCATATGTTTGTATATATATAAATTCTCTTGAATAAATTATGACAGTGCTGTTCCTGTTATTATAGAAGACCATAAACAAGGCCGGTTGTGTAAGGAAGAAATATCTTGTTAGAACAACCAGTATAAGAGGGAGAGAGGCACAGACATGTGTTTAGGCCAGTCTTCCTTTCCAGACTGAAGATCTGGTTGTGTCTGAATGCTAATCTGTTCTTTCTGCCTATGCTTACACACCGCTTTACTTGAAAAATGCTGCCACTTTAATGTCATTCTTTTCTCTTGCTATGACTAGCTTTTTAATGTTAAACATTTACAATCCTTCCTGGAGATCTGCACTATTGTGATTGTACAAACTACAAGAAAAGATACAAAAGCTAGTCTCTAACCAGAATACTTTTTTTTGCTCTCTTGTCACAGTATGTTTCCACTGTACATCACAAGTCTGTGCTGAGGACTGATATATGCTCACACACACCTTCCCTATGGTGGTGCTGTGCTCAACCTTAAACAGCAGCTGTAGAAACTGTTCTGAAATACCTATATTAGCTATGATGCACTCTGTTTAGATTATTTCTGAAATAGATGAGTTACTGCTTATAAGGAATGGAGATGTCAAACTTGATGAGATTTGTCTGTGTTTAGTCCCTTTAGTTGGACCATCTTGGAACTGACCTATTTTCTCCAGCAGTTACATGGGTTGCATGTGGGCACAAACTCATGAGTTCACAGTCAGTGAATGTGAACTAATGTGATTGTGTCTGGGCTAAAGCAGATAAGAGGCAAGAAGTATTCTAGTGACATTTTTGTGTTATCAAACAGATGATGAACTAAAACTGTATTAAAGAAAGATGACACATGGTGAACTGCTTTTTAATGTTTGCTTTAGGCAAAGCACACTCTCGATATGCGAGACTTGGGACGAGATGGTAGCTTGTAGGAGGACTCAAGTACGCAGGAATGCAAAGAATTACTCCCAGTAAGGCTGTTCCACAGAAATGCTGAAGGTGTGGGTGTATTTGGAACAAAAAATTATTTTCTCTGAACTTAATCTGAAATATATGAGATGTCTACTTTATCTGAAAAGGACTGTTTCATTAGAGGCATATTGGTGCTCGCTCTGTAAAACATTTCTTTAATCAGCCTTCAGGGAAATTTGCTGTCTCCAAGATTGCTTGTATTCAGCAAGTTGCTGAAGTCTGTAGTTGCATTTGAGAAGTTGGGTAATTTACTGCTTTCATGACAGCCTGGTTGCTGAGCAAATGGTTTCTAGTGATTTATGTGTAGGAGTAGAGAAACTGGCTTGAGCAGGAGAGCTATGAAATGGTCAATCCGTTTGCAGAATCTCACATTGAAACAATGATAGATAGGCAATATTGTTAAAACTCTGAATGGTAAAGCTATTCTGTACAGTACCAGGTTAGCTGTGTTAAATCCTGTGATAGTAGACTGAAGATAATTCAGAAGTCATTCTGGGGTCTGGATAAGGAGATTGGAAATACATGTAAGAGTTACATAGACAGTCTCTTATTAGCAAAGCTTGAAATATTTTTGTGGTGGGTTGACTCTGGCCAGTAACTACGCACCCAGCAGCTGCTCGCTCACTTCCTTCTCACGCTCCAATAGAATGGGGGAGAAAATTGGAAGAACAAAAGTGAAAAAAATCCTGACTTGTAATAAAGACAGTTAAATAAGTGAAGGAAGGAAAGAAAAAAAATGATGTATTTACTGGCGCTGAAGTGCTGTTGGAAAGGGCTGGAGTATTGATCAGGTCTCAAACTAGTGTTATCATCTCACAGTATGGATCAAAGCAGCTTCTGGCTCTCCACACTTGATTTTATGGTCAAACCTGGAATCATCTTCATTTTGACAGACTGCCTTTTCAGTATTTTAATTTGTTTCATGTTATGAATAGGAGATCACACAGACTGTCTACACTTGAAATGTTTCAGATGGAAAGAAAGAAGCAACAAATAAACACCTTACGCCTCACTTTTATATGACCCCTCATTGTGGAAATTTAAGTAAAACAGTGGCTTATAAAGTTTGTCTTTTAAGGAAAGCATGACGTCAGTTAAATCTCTCTGAGAAATGCAGCACTGCAATATTCCACTGTGCTTTGCCATTAACATTTCTCTGTGCATGATCAGCCACCACAACTAAGTTGGAAAGTGGGACTTTGTCCTTAATGTGTGTATTTCTTATTTAGTTAACTTCTGCAGATCATTGCTTTCTATGTTAATCTATAATAAGTAGTTGACTGTGAACTCATCATCTTCATCTAATGTTGGTTTAAATAACTTGAAATTAATGGTTCTATTAAGTTCAGTATTTCAACTCTCAGACATTTATACAGCAGCTTGCAACATAAAGTCAGGTGTAGTGTGAATAAAAGCCGTTTTCCAAATGATGCATATCTGAAAATTTTAGCTTACCCAAGGAGCCATAATAAGGATAATTTCGGGTAAATCCTTAATGGCTTGGATCAGCTGAGTAGCTTAAAGTAATTGTAAATGGAAAAGCATTGTGTCTTGCTTCTCTGCATAATGAAAAGCTATCCCCAAGAGTTGTCATAGCAGCTGTTTTTCTCATCTATATAACATTGCAGTAGTGTGTGCACAAGTCTCATAATTGACTGGCATGCCTGTTAAGGGACTGCTTATATAGCCTGAGTGGGTTCCCACTTGAACTTCATTTAAACTGTTAGTATAGTGTTAATTTTACATTATTATTTTTAACTAACTATTTAAATAGATTTGTCGTCGTTTTGAAAGATGTATCTTTATGTGGGTTTTTCAACCCATTCATTCCCTCCACCATGTTATTTAGAGTTTGGTTTTGAAGAAAATGAGTAATCTTTTTTAATCACTTTTGCTTTGTAGGTTAATCTCCGAGCCACTGATGTGAAGCTTATGCGCCAGCTACTCATCATCAATGAGAGTATTGAATCAATCAAGTGGATGATTGAAGAGAAGGCCATTGCCAGCAGAGGTAGCAGTTTAAGTGGCAGCCTGTGCAGCTTGTTGGAAAGTCAGGAGACATCCCTCCATGGCAGCTGTAACAGTTTACAGGACTGTAGTGATGGACTGGATGGGATATCAGTGGGGAGTTATTTGGACACCTTAGTGGATGATGTTCCTGGTCACCAAACCCCTTCAGATATGGACCAGTTTAGTGATTCTTCTATTATGGAGGACTCACAGCCTCTGCATAAGCATCCCAAAATTGATTCTGATGAGTACTACTGTTTTGGTTAACAAAAACAAGTTCCAGTTGGACACAGGTGCACTTGTATTATCTCTTTTCTTTGCTGCTATTTTAATTTCATGTGCAAGACCCTCAAACTTCTCTTGGAAGGAAAACATAATATGATACTTTAATTCCACTTCATAACTTTTCTGTTACTTCTAATATATTTTCTCCCTGGTGGATTGGGCTTTCCTCCCCACCTTTTCTTCTTCTTAATTTATTGTTGCAATTTTTCTTTTTTGTTTTAATTTTTTACAATGCTGTATTTACAGGTCTTTAAAAGTGGTGAAGGAATAATTTTATCTCTAAAATAAGGCGTCAGGGAATGAGCGCAACAATTTTGTACTTGTTGGCAATAAAATATCTTCTGATAAAAATGTGTTGCAGTAAATTTTCTTGACTACCAGACTTGGTCTTTCCAAAGAGAGTGTTCTTATTAAGCCTTAAATATGAACCTTGAAAATACCTCCACAAAATAATATTCCTTTAGTAAGTAATGATATTTGGTTCTTTTAAGCTGTCTTCACTTGTTATATAAAGTGTCCTAAACTTTCCTGTGTGGAGTTTCTTTCTTGAATATTCTCATCTTTCTTCTCTAATTACAAGTTTGAATTCCAGTCTTCGTTAGTATCTTGCAGAGATGCATTTCAATACTGGAAACTCTGTGTAAGAGTATATTTCATGTTTTTTGCTTTATGCTTTAATTTTCATTGACCTTGCTCTTCAATAGGCACAGTCTAGATCTGTAAAAAAATTAAAGAGGTGTCCCACATTAAAAATATCAATTCTAATAGTTTGGATACTGATCCAAAATTCCTCGGCAGCGTTATTTTAAAAATTTAAAGTCTTGACAATTTTACTTTGAAATTTTCAGGGGTTTAACGGGCACTAGTGAAAGAGTTGGAGTTGTTTAGCCTAGAGAAGAGAAGGCTCTGTGGGACCTTGTAGAAGGCTTCCAGTACCTGAAGGAGGACTACAGGAAACCTGGGGAAAGACTGTTTGCAAGGGCATGTTGCAATAGAATAAAGGGGAATGTTTTTAAGCTAGAGCAGGGTAGATTTAGGTTAGACTTTAGGAAGAAGTTCTTTACTAGGAAAGTGGTGAAATATGGGAACAGATTGCCTGGAGAGGTGGTGGAGGCCCCGTCCCTGGAGGCAGCTGAAGTCAAGCTAGGATGAGAAGAAATGGGCTCAGTTTGTGCCAGATCAGGTTTAGACTGGATTTTAGGAAAATAAGTCTTTACTGGAAGATGGATGATTGGAACCAGCTGCCAAGGGAAGTGGTGGCATCACCATCCCTGGAGGTGTTCAGAAAACATGTAGACATGGCAGTTAGGGACATGGTTTAGTGGCCATGATAGTTCTGCTTTGATGGTTGGATTGGATAATCGTAGAGGTCTCTTCCAACTTTAATGATTCTGTGATTCTATGTAGTGGTTACCCTGTCCATGGAGACATTTAAGGTCAGGCTTAATGGGGCTCTGAGCAACCTGATCTAGTTAGCGATGTCCCTGCTCACTGCAGGGGGGTTGGACTAGATGACCTTTGGAGGCCCTTCCAGCCCAACACATTCTATGATTCTGTGATTCTACAAAATGTTTTAAAGGGTGCAGCGTGCTGGAAGGCATGTCCTGTTTTGCTTTTGTATGCACACCCTCATCCTTAACAAATTTACTTGTTTTTTACCAAATAGTATTGTTATTATTAAGAGAAAGTGTTGCTCTGCTCTCTTTTTGTTTTCTGCTTTACAAATAAGAGTTTGCTTTAATCTTTCTGTGCCTACTAGTACTCTTGTGAGCTATGACTAGTCGTTCGTAGTAGAAACATCTGAGAAGAAAAACACTGACAAACTGCTCTGTGGGAAGTCTCTGACTTTGGGATTCCACTGGCCCATGATATTGTTCAGAAGATTAGGAGGGAGATTTTTCTTTTAATTGCTACAGAATCATAAAGAAAGAAGATTTTATCATTCTAGAATAAAGAAAAAATAAGAACAAAAGAAGTAGAATTGAACGGATTAATGAGTTTGTATTTCAAGTTTATAGATATTGAAAGAGATGTTGATGCTTACACGTCATTGAGAAGTGTCTCTCTTGTCATGTCTATATCCTACTACCATTGAAGGATGAATTTCCTTCACTGAAGAAATTATTTGCCAATATAGACTCCCTATTTTTAATTTTTTACACATTCTGAAGGAATAAAGCTAGCATATGCAGCAATTAACATATGTTGGTTTTATTCATTTTGAGATGAGGCAAAGACAGCAGGAAGAGGCTCAGCAAGAACTGGAGGATCCCTTCCCCTCCTGTCACCAGTCAAAAGGAGGGGACCTGAGGGACAAGGGGGAACGAAGAGAGGTCCCTCGCTGGAGAGGCAAATGAAAAACCTCCCACCCACCTCCCTCAGCTTCGCAGTTACCCTTGCATAATAGGTATGGGGCTTTGGGACTTGAGGACCAGGCAGGTGGAGATTGGGGATGAAGATCTACCCAGTGAGTTGCCCAAGGCTTATCTCTTGCCCTTACACCTTAGAACTTCTTCGATTAAGAAGAAAAGGATGGTGATTCTAGTAGACGACTCTCTTCTGAGGGGAACAGAGGGCCCTATGTGTTGACCAGACCCAAACCACATGGAAGTCTGATGCAGCCCTCTGATTACTAACCTTTGATAGTTGTCCAGGTTGGTAGTGATGAGGTTATAGTGAGCCATCCAAAAGTGATAAAAAAGGACTTTAAGGCATTGGGGCAACTAGTACATGGATCAGGCGTGCAGGTGGTGTTTTCATCAACCTCTCTAGTAAAAAGGGAAAAACACTTGTGGAAAAATACACCTGATCAATTACTCAGAAGCTGGTGCCACTGTTGAAATTTGGTACTCTTTCATTACAGGGAAGTTTACATAACATCAGATCTGCTGGCAACAGATGGAATACATCTGTCCCAAAGAAGGAAGAGTCCTTACACAATTGGCAGGGCTTGTCGAGAGAGCTGCAAACTAGACTTGAGAGGGGAAAGGGACAAAACCAGGCTCACTAGAAATGAGCTCAAGGATGGCCTTCAGTCTGCCATCCCAATTGAGGTGGATAACGGTGACATACGTGACAAACCCAGGACTGCTAGGGATAGGACTTGGGATGACATACTGGTGATGGAGGCGATGTCTGTACCACAACTCAAGTTCATATACGCCAATGCCTGGAGCATGGGAAATAAACAGGAGGAGTTAGAAGCTGTTGTACAGCAGGGAAACCAAGATATAATTGCCTTCACAGAAATTTGGTGGGATGATTCGCATAATTTGAGTGCCATAAAGAATGGCTACAGGCTCTTTAGAAGAGATAGGGAAGGAGAAAGAGGTGGTGGGGTAGCATTTTATGTTAAGGAGTGCTTTGACTGCCTAGAATTCAATGTTAGGCACACCAAGGTGGAGTGTTTATGGGTAAGGATAAAGGGGAAGGCCAATGAGGCTGATATCCTAGTGGGAGTCTGCTACACACCATCTGACCGGGATAAAGACACTGATGAGGCATTCTTTCAACAATGGTTCTTGTGGGGGACTTCAACTTACCAGATGTCTGCTGGAAGTACAACGTAGCAGAGAGGGCAGTCCAGTTTTCTAGAATGTATGGATGACGATTTCCTGTTGCAGCTGGTCAGTGAGCTTACCAGGGGTAGTGCCCTGCTAGACCTACTGTTTACAAACAGGGAAGAGCTGGTGGAATATGTGGGGGTCGGCTCAAGCCCTGTGTGCAGGTCTGGGCCCCTCACTGCAAGAAAGACACTGAGGGGCTGGGGCGGGTCCAGAGGAGAGCAACGAGGCTGGGGAAGGGATTGGAGGGAAAGTCCTGCGAGGAGAGGCTGAGGGAGCTGGGGATGTTTAGCCTGGAGAAGAGGAGACTCAGGGGGGACCTCATCACTCTCTACAACTGCCTGAAGGGAGGGTGCAGTCAGATGAGGATCGGGCTCTTTTCCTTGGAAATGAGTGACAGGATGAGAGGGCACGGCCTGAAACTGCATCAGGGAAGGTTTAGGTTGGATCTCAGGAAGCATTTCCCCATGGAGAGGGTGCTCAGGCGCTGGAATGCACTGCCCAGGGAAGTGGTGGAGGCACCATCCCTGGAGGTGTTTAAGGAGAGGCTGGATGTGGCACTTAGTGCCATGGTCTGGCCGATGGGGTTGGGACATAGGCTGGACTTGATGGTCTCAGAGGTCTATTCCAGCCTTAATAATTCTGTGATTCTGTGAAATAAAGTAATAGTGCAACAAGGTTCTGCTCTTCCAAGCCATGTTTCCATGGATCTGTCTTGTCCAGACTTGATCAACATCAAATGTGGGGAAAAGTTAAAAACTCAAGAAATCTAAAGTGGCAATTTGTGCTTGGTGATTAGCTTCATTACTTCTCAGTACAGTAGATGTCTTTGTCCCTTAAAAGTACAAGACATGTATATTTTATTTTGGACATCATGATGTGTTCAAATAGAGTGAGAGTGAAAAAAGCAGTGTTGCCAAAAATGAGTCTTCTCAGTTCAGCCTCTGAGATCAACCAGAGTATTGCAGACAGCTTGAACAAAAATGGAGGAAAGCCTTCAAATGACAATGCTGTACTAGCTTAACATTTTCAGTTTTCTTAATTCTTTCCCCAGCTTATGACTGTTGTACATAGCTCGAAAAAAAAAAGTTTGAAGAAAAAATTCTTAGACTCAGTGTACCATTAAATATAACATCAACTGTGAATTAAAATAGGTTTCATTACTTTACTTTAAATTATTTGAATATAGGCAACAGAACTAACTCCCTAATATAAAACTGTGATGCTCTTGAAAGTTTTTCTACATTTGTTGCTTGGTGTGGCAGTTAAACATCAGAATGTATACTCCCTCTGAATATAATGAATGTGCAATATATACAGCATTTTCCAACTGAGATTTTAGGCAGTAGGCCAAGGTGCAAATAAATTCTTTCTACTATGAAAGAAATTCAAAAATACTCTTAAGATACCTTCTCAAATATCCCCTAGAGTTATACTGAAATTACTTCAAGGAAAATACAGGCTGTAGCTGTCACCTACCCACTCATTGCTGTAGTACTGAATAAGGAGGAATTACATCAGTGATGGATTTATCATATTGTGATTAAACAGTTCATTTAAATAGGAATCAATGCTGGCAGAAAAGAAGACTACTACTAGAAGTGGTGAAATAAAAATTGTATGTGACTAGAAGCTTTTATTCCTGTATGTCTCCAGACTGGAAATGGAGAAAGACAAATGACAAAATAGAGATGCTAGGAGTCTCCTTAGAAGACAACAAGAATTTCCAGGTGTTGTATTTCTCATCTCTAGCAATATAAACACCCTGGTTTTTATTTTAGAAGTATAAAAACTTCAAAGATTTGGGTTTGACTTGGATTCCTTAATTGCATTAGGACTTCATAGCCAAAAGATAATAATTTATTCTGATTTCCAGCATAAGACAGACCATGAAATTTAATTATCTCATAAAATGAATCCAATAACTTACATTTGAACTTTGCTATTTAGACAATGGAAATGTTTAATGCTCCTTTAATACATTCCAAAAAAATTATACAAAAAAAGTAAAAATATATTTTAAATATTCCCATTGGGTAATTAATTTTGCCTTTAAACAATTCACATATCTATTCCAGCTTCCTTTTGACTTGGTTGACCTTGGTCTTGCAAAATCTTTATACGGGAAGAAGAAACCTGGATGCCTTCTTCTAACATTGTGCAGAGCCAGGTTCTTTTTTCCCTTGTGTTTCCTTGCAAATTTTTTGTTGTGATTTACAGAACAAAAACCAGTATTCATTGTATAGAGCAGAGTATCTGAGAGCACTTTATAAAGCTATGTCTCTCTCAAATGGATAAGAGCAACATAATTTTAAAAAAGAAAAGTGGAAAAATAGCAAATATGATTCATTTATTCTCTGTCATTTTCTATCATCTTGACTCTTCTGTCACTTAGCTTGCTTCCAGGCATGACAAACGATTTCAAGACAATTTGTGAAATCGCAGACAAAGAGCAACCCAGTCCATTCTTATTTCCATACTGCTGAAGTTTTGTCTTTGAAAGACATTCTACTGTGTAAGCTGTGTGTTTCAAAGACAATCACAGTCAAAAAAGACAAATTCAGTATGCTTTCTCTTTTAAAATAACTGTTTCCTGGTAATAGTAGGAACCAGCTGGTATATGTGTGCACTCTGGTTCACAAACAAGCTATTGATTGAGTAAAAGAAAAATCGGAAACTTTCACATCTGAAAACCTGGACACTTTAAAGATTCTGCCAAGATGGACTGTCTGTGAAGTTTTGTTGCACTTTAAAAAGAATAATTAAAATTCTTTGAAATATTTCCAACAGCTACTGTGTCTGGTCTTGATCTCAAGGTTGCATGGCTGTTTATGCCCCCACAAATGCTAAGAGAGGGTGCAGAACCAAGCAGGAGCTCTTGGATTCATCATTATGCCAGTAGGTACTACAACACTGAAGACAAAACATCATCTCCACTTTTGGAAAGTACAATACCATTATCCTGCAAATTGAAATAGGATGAAAAAAAGGCAGGTATCTGATGTCTCCTATTAAAATGAGCTGACTTTTGAAGAGAGTAGTAAGATGCTGGAAGTACTGTAAAAATATTTGAAAGTTTGAAGTTTCAAAAATATTTCTTCTCATTTCCTATTGAAAAAGAGGACTGGTTAGTAAAGTGCAGTCTAAAATAATGTCTGGTTACACCATGTAGCTGCATCTCATATAACCCTATATAATCCAGTGAGAAACTATAGGTTTTTGGTTTAGTAATCTTAAGCAGTTACTAAGCTGTCTAAAAAGCCTGTGCTAGTGATTTCCATGTTGCCAACACTTCCTCTGAACCAAGTCTAAAATATGTCTTTGATATAAAAAGTTAATAAATACCCAATAAACAAGAGATATAGAAAGCATCCACCACCTTACAGTAAAGGAGACTTAGTTTCACTTCAAATGTGCTCTGTTATGGCGAGTTTGTCTTTCTCAGAATAGCTGTGAATTTATTATAGAAACATTGTAAGAGCATCCTGCCCTGAAACAAATAGATTTCCCCTTAAATAAATTAGAAAGAGATTAATGCTTCCTGCGCTTGACCTGGCCACTGGTCAGAGATTTAATTTCCCTGGTAAGTATATCTGGAGTGAAAACAATTATTTCCCCCCTCCCCCTCCCCCCCGCCATCCCCATGGAATTTTCTATGCAATGGCATACCACTAATAAAGTAAACGATCTTCATGAAATCTTTTTAAAGGCACACTCTTCCAGAAAACGTCTCTGGTCTCCAGTACTGACTTTTCACTATAGTTGCGGTTTTGTTGGCTCAGTCCTGAAAGAAAAAATAGGTCTTCCAATTACTGTTAGGAGACCACATTAGAAATGTTTGAGAATAAATATCAGTAACACAATTTTTTTCCCAAAAAATTGCCTGCAGAAGTTATATTGGTATTCCTGAGTAATTTTTATTTTGTCTGACATCCTTATGGAAAGAAAGCAGCAGATTGAGCCCAAAGTTTTGAAAACATATTTTTACCGGTGGACCACAGACCACACATAGTGCAAACCTGTCAACATTGCTAGTTCCTTAATTTTATAGCTAAAAGCTACATTTAAACCTTTTCATATGATCACTATTGATCATTTTCTGGAAACCTGTGAAAACCACTAAAACTTCTTTAATTTAGAAAAAATACTGCTTTGATTTTGTGAAGAAAAATATTATTGTTAGAACGCATAAATTTTGGTCTATGAGTTATGAACTCAGAGGACAAAGTACACAATAAAATTTTAAATCTTTTATTAGGTGTGTCCTGTAGTAGACTATGTTTCTCTTCAATGTTGTTAGAGACAGTGTTTCTTTCAATGTTTGTTATACCACTTGAAAATAAAAAGCGGTTTACTTTTTTTTTCAGATGGCTTGCTTTGAGGGTTTTTCACAACTGGTCCCAGTTTTTATAAGAGCAAACAGTTATAGGCCTTTATTTGAAATAGTACACTAAAGTATTGAAGTAGAAATAGGTTTTAATGTTTAGAAATTTTAGTTGTAAACTAACTTTGTTGTTGGGCTATATAGTTATTACTATTAATTTCATTTTTAAAAACTCTTTTCAGGAACTTTCAGGTTCCTAGTTATTTACATTTCAAGTCAAATTCCAAGAACCAACACTACAGAAAGGGAACAACAAATGCTATATGTGAGACTGTTTGTAGAAAAAGACAGTTAATTCTTTATGCAAGTTTTACTGTCAGAAGCGTTTTCGTCATCTTACCAAATGAATGTCAAACAAAAGCATATAATTTATCATGCAAATCAGGATTAAGCAATATGGCATAAAGTAGTACTTGTAGTAAAGTGATTGTGCTGCCTTTTTAGGAAAAAAAACAACAAAAAACCAGAAATACCAGATGAAACCGTTTCTCTAGGAAGGGAAGGAAGAGATACAATAACAAAGTAGTTCACAATGCACCCAGCCCTCGGTGCATCCAAATGGTAGTGGATCTCAGTATGTTAAGGGCAGACCTGACCCTGTAACCAAGGTTGCGGGACGCAACCTAGATGTTTTACGCACAGAAAACAAATCTGAAAGCCTACTCTGCATTTTCCATTGCAAAACATTTTCCTAACTCTGCCTAAAAAAAGTTTGTTAAACCAAGAGGGGAAAAAAAAAAAAAGTGGTGAGCCTAGGATTTGATAGTCTGATTTCCTAGACTGCTTGCTCTAGCCCTAAGACACACTAATTTCCAAGGTACTGCTCAAATGTTTGCAGATAAAGTGCTACAGATGACTTAAAGTAGTACGTATATATAATAAACTATTTAACAGTTGTATTTGGTATTTATTTTTCCCCTATCTATATTTTAAGAGCCATAGCTTACTCATAGTTGGTACATTCGTTCCAAAAGGCATTTTTTTTCTGTGAATATGAGAGAACTTTCCCACTAATTTAAATATTTTGCGATCATCTCTTTTAGGCAAAGTTATTAACTGCCCAGTTGATGCCAAGAATGATCAAACTAGGAAGACCTTATTCACTGTTTGTACATCTCTGAGAATTCTGATTGCTCAGTCCCTCAGGAACAGAGTGCCCTTTGTTTCCTGACAACTGGCTATCACACAGTTTGCACAGTCTAGTAATCCTAAAAATATTTTGATGATGGGGGAAGAGAAGAGTAATTAAAATGCTCCTCATTTTTTGCACAGAGAGGCTGTGTTTGAAACAGTGGCAAAATCTGTAGGACAAATATGGCTTTCATTGTGCCACCCCATGTCCCCGTTGCCTGAAGTAATGTAAATATTTGCTACAGTCCATGAAGCTACCCAAAGTCATTGCTGGGTCACTTTCTTTCTGGTATTCAACAGGCCGATATCAGTACAGAGACTTACAAAATGAATCACAGTGCCGTATGGGAAGATATCAATTTGTTTTGAACTTAGTGTAGAACAGATTACTTCATCAGAATACCATCATCAGGAGAGGTAAAGTTGAGAAAGACTTTTAGATAATAATTATTTTTTTAAAAAATAACATAAACCTAGGGATTTTTATCTTACCATTCCACTTGTCATACTATAGCTTAAACTATTTCAGAAACTGAAGAAAGCTGAAGGGTAAGTTTCAGGTTGTAACAAGGAAACTATGATTTATTGATGGCCCTTTACATAGAAGCAAAAGTTAAAGTTGCCACCAAAATGTTACAAAAATACTATCATTATACTTTCTGCTCTGAAATTAATTCAAATGCAGAATATACCCTTTGATACGCTGAAGGGCCATATATTTTCCTTTGAGAGAGAGAGAGAACATAGGTTCTCCATGGAGTGTAGATTCTTGGTGCTCTGGGACACAGAAATGAGGGAGGGAGTGAACATGGAGAGAATAATTTGAATAAACAGAGTAGGACACTGATCCTAGTGAAGTGTACACTAGCAATGATCCCGGAAGCCGATTAAAATCTCAGTGAATTTCCAGAGGTAAACCTTAAAAAAGACAGGGACTTTCATAAAGTATTTGTGGAGACTTCCTCCTGGCTATATCTTTCATGTCTAGGTTTGAGGGTTTGGATTGGCATTTTTTTAGTTCTTTTGCTGGTGGGAGGTTTTTTGGTTTTTTTTTTGTTCTATTTTTTTTCCTTATTGAATGGCAAGGTTAAAACCTTATATTCCAACCAAACTATGGTTTAGAAAATCACATGTCCTCCATTTTTCTGTCTGTATTTTCAAGTGCTTGGCTAAGACATTCACTGAATAATGCTAATCAATATCACCATGACTGGAGTTGGACTTTCTGTTAAAATATGGATATTTCTGTACCTTTAAATAAGCATACATTAAATAATTTAGTATATATTTGAATTTCCTCAGTAGAAAATCAACTGAGAAAATCATTGTTGCACCAAGGTCTTCTTACATTTCTGTGCAATATGAATTGTTTAATTTTTGTATTTTCCATAATGCAATAAACCCGTAATAAAATGCATCTATAATACAATGAATTATAGAGCTTTTTTCCCCTTCGTATTCTCATATGAGCCTATAATATTCTAACAAGACTGTTAAGCTCTTGATATGTCATAAAGAAGTGAAGCTCATTCAGAAAGACAGAGAAATTTAGCATGTTTCTTTCTGAAGGAGTTAAAAAACTGCACAGGATGTACAATGTGACATGTCCTTAGATCCTTTACCATGGCAATTAGGGCAATAAAATTTAGTATACTCCACATTTCTAAGTGTATACTAATACTGACATCATAATGATTAGCTCAGTCAGTTAGAATGTGGTGCTGATAACACCAAGGTTGTGGGTTCGATCCCCGTTCAATCCCCATGTGTTGCCTGATCTAGTTGAGAGGCGTCCCTGCCCATGACAGGGAGGCTGGATTAAATGATCTCTAAGGTCCCTTCCAGCCCAGGCACTCTATGATTTTATGAATCACTAGTTTTGCTGTGTCATTGGGGTGATGAGCCATTGAAAATGTAAACATGGTATATTGCCATGGTTTAAGGTTAGGTGGCATACGATCTAGCCTGGGAAATCCTTTCAGTGAGGCCATCCTAGGAATGGATGTTTTGTGCTGTCAAGCCCAAACTGATTCTTTTGCTTTTATGTAGATGAATATTAATCAGATAGGACCTGGGGTGGTATCTGGAATGTACAGTACACAGATGACTGTAGCATTACAGTCTGTCCTGAACAATGTGCAGTTCATTCCATTTATTAATGCTCTGTTTCCCCTTCATTTCACCAGTGTGTGATAATAAAGGGCTTCAGTCAGACACTTTTGACGAACTTGACATGTTACTGGACAGAAGCCATGTTCTCAGACATAGACTCACAACTTGCTTTGCTTTGTTTTCTCACAAGCAGTCCTGGAAAAGGAGCATGTTTCCATCAGTGGCAGATTGGTTGATGCAAAACTTCAGAGACTGTTGGCATGCACATGATGTTAAAAAGAAATGTTTAATAAGAAAGATCAGAAGTTGCAGAGAGAAGGGGGAAAGGGTTATAACGCAGCCAGTGACAAAAGACGCTGAGGTCATGTAAGTTCCAAACAGTGGTTGAAAAACAAGAGGGGCACAAAGCAGGATCAGTTGTGAAAGACAGCAGCCACTGACTCTTTCTACACGTAAAGCACCGTTGCAGTGCTACAGCTTGCTTGCCTTTTCTACCTCTTGCCTCAAACTACTTTCCGTTTTCACCTTGGTAAGAATAAGAACCTGGAAGAAAGCTTAACTTGTACCTTTTAATACTTGCAGTGGGGAATCCTGGCAGAGACAGAACTGGCTGCTGCTCATCCCACCTTCCCTTCTCAGAATTGCACTGCAGGCTTTTCCAGCTGCTGATTTGTGTTAACCACTACAGCAAATAGAGCTTTATTAGCACAAAACTAGTGCAGAGGGGACAAAATTTATAGGTTTGGCAATTCCTTAACTCAGCGATAGCCTATGTTCTATTTATGTTTCAGTAGCTTGTATACAAAATAAAGCTTTAATCGTGTCGAAACATCACAATAGAAAATAAGAAAGACTAGGTTTTGCCATGGAGACTTTTTTTTCTTAAAAAATACCACCAGAATTATCTATTATCTATCTTTTTTATATGGAGCAATAAGGTACAAAGGTTTGTCACTTTCCCCTGATAATGATGAAAGTTCAAAGTACAGTTTGGAATAAAGCCCAGAGAACCTGAAGTCATGTAACTTTATCAAGGACTACGTGTTCCTATTGACAAAATACTATTCTCTGCTGTAGGTATCTCATTTTCTAACATGGCTTATGACTTTCATCCTCTAAGGGAAAAAAACTGATGTACTGCATAAATCTTTGTGTTTTCTAAGTTTTTATCCTTTCTGTGTGGAATATTAATTTTCTTTTGCAGATGAAAAAGTCATAGTAACTTTTTTTGACAGCCTCATTTTGCAGTCAGGCAGGTTTTTGTTCTGTGTACAGACTCATTGTCCTTTTGGTGTTTAAAATTCTTTTAAATGGATGACTCTTCTCCTTTTTTTTTCTCCCATAACGCATGGAGGTTGGTTTCACTCTTTTTTTTTTCCTCTGATTGAAGTTAAATAAAAATAATAGCACCATCTTCCCTTTCAGCTTCCATTTATATTCCAGCTGAGAATGCTGATCATTGACAGTGATAAGGGACTTCCTTCTAAATTTCTGGAATAATGCTGTTGGGATATTTTGGCCTTTCTGAAAAGCAACCAAGATTAATAACATTTTGCAAATCTTGCAGCAATTGTTCTTTAATTTTGTTTTAGAAGTGTTTCTCAGAAGGAGCATTTGCTACATTAATAAGCTCACTCATTAAGATTCAAATAGGAGAAAATCAAGTCCAGAAAAAAAGTTGGTTTTCTTGACATGCAAGGCAAAGTGGAAAGAGGTTACTTTATGCCCCAGCATAATCTTAAAGAAGAAGGAAAAGGACTGCTTTATCTGTTTTGCCTAGTTGCCCCTAGCTATCCTGGCAGTTCAGTGGGGTGGAGAAACATAACTTTTCATGGGAAAGCTCTGACAGACTTTCTAAACAAACATTACAAAGCTGATTCATAGCCAGTCTCCAGCAAACCAGTTTCCTACTGCGGTTCTGCAAGAGTAGGCGTCCATTTCAGAAAGTTACTTAAGTATGTGGTTAACTTCAAGTGAGTGAGTAATCTCGTTGACTTCAATGGGACTATTCATGTCCTTAAATGCCTGGCTGAATCAGGAACTAAATCTTCCTGGTTATCCTTTCAGCTTGCACAGAGCTGACTATATGCAGATGCTGAATCTTTCCAAATGAAAATTTGCCAAACAGTCTTCACTTGGTATTCAGAGTTCATTGTTTTCACTGCCTCTGAAATGCCTCTGTAATCATCACATTACTGGAAGATAGTTCAACTTCCATTTTTTTCCTTCTTAATCTTTAGAAAGATCATCACCTAGCAATATTCTCTGATAACATTGTCATTGAATATACCAAAGTTCAAGCAAAAAGTAGGGATTTATTAGTCTGAGTACAAGTTAGTTTTCTTTTTTAAGAGACAGTACGTGTTTTAAGCGATGTGATAATCTAGGCCAACTTTTCATTCCGTCTCTCTTAAAAAATGGAAAATATGCATCAGGCCCAGACTAAGGTACTACTTTATGTCATGGCACCTGCTTAAGACGTTTAAAGTTTCTAATTTCTTTGAAAGCTTTCCAGATATTTTTAAATTAGCCTATGAAAAAATGAACTATCAATGGTTTGTTGTTTTGTTGGGGGTTTTTTAAGACTAAGGAAAGCTGTTTCATCATACTGAGAAAAGACTGAACTTCTCTGTTCTTTCACTGAAAAGCAGTCCTACAAATTCCGAGGATGTACTCCTGCAAATAGCATGCTAATAGACTACAGTGTTGTACCTGAAGACATTACACATGTTAATAAAATCCAGAAAAAAAATAACATCAAGAGAAGGAAGGATAAATCTGTTTGCATTTCTCTAATTGTTTTTGTATGGATACTGTTGCTAGATCCCAGGTTATATTTTTATTGATATCCTTATTCCATGAATTGTTGGCTGGTAGGGACTTACGTCAAAGTGTAGATAAAGGCTTTTTTTTAGTTTTGTTAATAATTCTTTTACTGCTGGAGCTCCCTTGTTTATCTACATGAAAAAAGCAACAAAATATTCTTCTTTTTTACTATCTCCTAAGGAGCCATGGGGGAAAATCCTGAAGAGCCTGTGAAATTGAGACTAACACAGACAAAGGGACAGAAATGCAGCCGAAGGTATCATTCTAGTTTGAGATACACTAGAGAAGCAGTATCACTGTAGAGGGCCATACGTGTATTGTGATCAAGAAGTTCAGACTTGTTACTGGACTTTTCATAGTGTCTCTGGAATTGGATGTAGTTGAACAAAAGGAGATTCCTTTTTTGCTTAAAATGAGAAGAAAAAGTTAAATGTAACAATCTTCATGATCTCTCACAGACCCTCTAAGCAAAAAATAGGTACACTTCATAGTTCTATGAATGAGGAAGAAGAAATGTATAGAAATAGATGGAATTTTAAATGAAAACATGAGAATAAGAATTTAGCATAAATTACATCCTTCAGAAATGCTTAAGGACTAACCCTCTTTCTGTCAACAGCTACACATTTGCTGATATTTATTTAATCAAATAGTCCCAGAGATTTTGATAAAATTACTTGTGTGTCACAGTAAATGGCACACAATATACCAAAGCTTAGTCTCGCACAGTGTAACCAGTGTAATTTGTTGTTTTCTATGCCATCCTCTCCTCATACACATATGTTGTGACCTCTAAAAATCATAGGCCTGATAGAAGAAATCAAGCCATAATCTGAGAGCATAAGCATATAACTAGTGTAAATCCAGAAGATGATGGTAGACTTGGAGCTGACAGTCTTCACACAAAAGAGAAGGGAGACCCAAAGACTCATTTTACAGATTAAATCAATTTCTATTATGCATTGGCTGGTTTTTGGGTGGGTTTTTAGATGGAAAACTAACTTGCAAGAAAAGTTCCAGCTGTTTAGTCCTCATTTCTTCCCTATAATTCACTTTTTATTTAAAAAGCTTATTTATGCTTGCTAGATTCTGCTTTTTAATTTTTTTTTCCCAGTGGAAATGTGAGATTGTTTAGGAAATGCTTGTTTGAATCACTGTGAAGCTCAAGGACATTCGGACAAATGATTGTTGAGATCACATTTAATAGATTATACCAAACAGAATGCAAAAACCAAAAAATCTGTATAATAGGCTGTGGAATTAAATAAGTATTGACCAGTGCAGAAGGAATCAACGGCTGTGGAAAAAAAGAATGATTGCAGTAGATTGCACCCTCAGGGTATAAATATATAAGCACATGCAAGTGTTTGAGCTTTTGAAGCTTTGTTCTGTTTAGGCTCCAGAGCCCAACAATAGAAAATAACACGGAATTATCTGATCTGATTGTCGTTTTCTCTGAGAGGTAGAAGGAATACAGGGACAGATATTCTTGTCAAAATGTGTCAAAAAAACAGAGGTGGCATAAATTCTCTTAGAATTGTCTAAACGTTTGCAAGGGCCTGATCTAGTCCGACAAGAGTTGGAACGTCTGTAATTTCATCACGACAAAAACATCAATTTAGAGCCACTTCTCTCTGAAAAGCTATGCAGTAAAATGTCTCTGGGCGATTCCATGCTGATTACACAGAAAAGGCTTCCAGATCATTGTGGAGGAACAGACAAATATTTGGGGCCAGTAATTCACAGAAATGTAGGACTAAATCATAGCCAGTATCAACATAGACAGAGAAAACACAATCTGCTTAGCCAAAAAATTGAAAACAGAATGATCATACCCTCTTTGCAAAATATTTGGCATAGCAGTGTCCTTCACATTTTTGTACTGCTTTTTGGAGTTATTTCTGTGTGAGGTTCATATTTATATTTTCTCTCCAGAAAGTATGTAGCCTGGTGCTTTCAAAAGAGTATGCATCTACGGTCAATTATTTTTCAATGTGAATCTCTTATATGGTTCATTGATTTCCTCTGTCAATAGAAATAGATGAATACTGATGCTTTTTCCAATATTGTAGGATACAGTTTAACTACTTGAATTCAGTGAGAGTTTACCTTTCATTTGAAAAAGTTGCTATAAAATAGAGGTCAATATCTTAAAATTGTATTATCTAAAATCCACCAAGAAAGTGGTCCAGCTTCGCAAAGCATTAGGAAGAGAAAGTGAAGTGAAAAAATGAAGCAGTGAAACCATACGCTCATCACAGTTACACTTTCTACTTAGTGAAAAGCATTACCAGCATCTTAGCATAAAAGTGCTAACATCTCAAATTCTCTGTGTCTGGAAATGAACAGCAAGCGCAGAAGTGAGGTGCACACAGTGAAGTCCTTCAATTGTGTAAAGCAGGCCAAAGTGCCTGTTCTCAGTTAGCTTGGAGATTTTGGCTCAGTTGTGTTCATTTGAAGTAGTCCTACTGGTATGACTCTGGCTACTTATTTAAGTCTGGCTAATTGCATGATTCATACCCATATTGAAAATCTTTCCACTAAAAAAGATTAATTTTACCAGCCATAAGTCCCCAGTGGTGAAACTAAGTTCAGAATACCCATTAACTTCATATAAATCAATTAATTGTACACATGACTGAACAGCTTCATTAATGATTTAACACCATAAAATTCAAAATGGACCTGAAGTTTATGAGCCTCAGTTAAGCTAACGGCATGACTTGGATAAATAGCTCTGTGCAGGAAGCATTTATTGCCTAAATGAGTTCTATGGTATAGATCTGGCTTGTTTAATAGTAATCTTTGCTGAGAATTGCCAACTTTGCCACATTAAAACTATTTATAAATCCAGCCCTAATTTAATTAAAAATTTAGGTTGAATTGAAAGCAGAATTATTCTGGAGATGTCAAGAAAGTAAATTTTTACTTTTTGTGAACATATTGTTTCAAGTTCCCAAGGCAGTCTTAGAAAGTGGACCAAACCCCCACCTTCTGAATTAGTAAGAGGGAAATTCTTCCCACAGACATTTTCTTCTCCAAGTCCATTCTTCAGCCTATCACTCACATCTGAAAATCCTAATTCGGATTCATTCTACTCCTGATTTCAATCCCTTTGCCTCTAGATACTTTCCAGTTGAGTGACATGGTTTATAGGTTAAATCAACACTCTGGAGTCTGATAAAGCTGAATTTTGGTCCTGCTGTCAGTAAGCATATCCATATTTTGTACAAAATGGAACCACATCTTCAGAAGAAATTGAAGAACTCATACAGAACATATCCTTATCTGGTTCTAAGGGCATTCTTCTGTGAAACAGCTAATATTTGTCCTAATATTTCAGTCTGGATAAAATGTTTAACCTGACTCTATACTAATACATCAATTTTTGAAAGAGATTTGAAATAAGATGAAAGAAATTATCTGGAAGATAACATAGAAATTTTTTTCAAGCATACGGACATTATGAAAGTGTATGTAGAGCCAGATCTTCTATGCATCCTATTTATCTTCTTCCTTGATGATAACAGTCCTGAAGTGTTTGAAGAATGTAATCACATCCCCCCCTAGTATATACTTTGCCAAACCAAGGTATTTATTTCGTTTGAGTTTTCCTCATAAATTAATCCCTACAACCACATGTTTATTTCTGTTTCTTTCTCTGAACTCCCTCCAGCTTGCTGAAATTTTTTGGCACTGAGGTGCTTGTAACCATAAGCAGCATCTGTGGTGTGGTCTCCTTTTTACTACGCAGACTGGAGCTATCTTCTCTCTAGCCTACAGCATTGTGCCTCTACATGTACAGCCTAAATTTAAACTGATGTTTTTTGTTGCTGCATTCCTTTGCATTCTTCCTTATAATTTGCTATCTGGTGTCACCCTGAGGGATTTTGGATGAATATCTCTGCTGCTAAATATCTGTGTTTCAGGTTATTTTACTCCTGAATGCAAGTGCCTGCAAATTTTCCAGGTTGGAGTTAATTTTCTTATTTCCTGCCCAAGTTTCTAACCTTTCTCATTTCTCTTCTGGAGTTAGTATTCTTTTAACACACCAAATTTTATAGTATGTGAATCTCATTTACATTGCATTTCTTATTGGTTTTAATTCATCAATGAGCAAAGTTAATGAAACAAAATTTAAGGTGAATCTATTTTGTGTCCACCACCCTTTCTCTATTATTTTTTTTTCCACTTAAAGCATTATTTTTAATTAATATTTTTACTACAATCTTTAGGAAAGTCTGAATATGTGCTATCAGATATCCCTTTCTTGCCCATTTTCTTTTCTGTGGTCAAACAAGGATTCAGATGAGTAAGATGACTTTAGAACTTAGAGGCATGATTGTGTCAATGCACTTTACCTTGAGAATTTATATCTGTGCATTATTTCTTCATTTGAGAACCTCAGAATTTCAAATTTAATTAACTTGTCATTATTACTGTCCTAATGCAAATGCCAGACTAGGGTAAAAAAGACTGAAGCTATGACTAACAGGAAATCTAGGTTTACCACGCTTGGACCCTGGCCACTACAACCCATTAATGAACTGGGAGTCCTTTTCCTAAGTAACTCACATAGAAATTTAAATCATTAGAGAGAATGGATAATATGATTTAATTAAAATAAAATAATGAAATAGTTGAAAATGGTGTCCTGGAAAATGCAGGAATGAAAAAGCTTCAATTCCCATTGTAAAGAGTTGTTCTCAATGAGGTAAAAATCACATATTCGTATGTGCAAAGAACAGTAATGTTGCAAAAAGGTTTAATTTGCCCATAGGATTGGTAATTCTAAGTCTTGCTTCAAAGTATTTACACTGTAATCAGCATGTTGTTGAAAAAGGAGGCGGGGGCAATGCAAAATCACCACTCTCTCAGCAATTCTGAGGAAGCATCAAAAGAAGTTTAATAACAGTACTTGCAAAGAGTTTGTAGATTAATAATAACCATGGAAAGTCTTGTTATTTCTTAAGGAATGAGAGATGGTTGGTATGGCTTTACCTGGAATGTGAGAAGGCATCAGTTTTATTAAATACAGGTCTGGATTTCACTTTGTTCTTGATGGAGGACCACCGATGCGATGCGTGTCTGTGATCTGAAGAGAAAATAATATTTTATTTGACACTCTGTTGCAAATAAAATGGAGAAATGTGCCCCAAAATGTTTTAGAATCTTATTTAAACAACAAAGGACATATCAAATGGCTTTCATTGGGAAATAAAAGAAATCATGATGCCTTAAAGTTAAATTTTTAAAATTTAGATTTATTGGATAATGAATTTTTGTTTGTTTTAATGTTTTGTTTTAAAGGGGAAAAATGAGAAATAAATCCTTGGACACTTAAAGTGGTTCCTATAAAAACTTTTCCTTAACTGCTAAAGAATTTGATGTGAGATTCCATGGATATTGCCAAAACCCTATAACTTGTCAGAAAAGATGTCAGGAAAGTGGAGACTTCTTTCGTTGAAAAACAATACTCATAGGTATTTAAATATTAGTGTTTTATTAGTTCCTACACACTAGATACATACATTATTGAAGGTATTCCACACTTTAATGTTTTGGGGGAAAGTCTGAGTATCGGGTAAATCAAGCTAATTGGGTAAATAAAGTCCTGCTCTATGCTTAGCATGAATTCACAGATCCGAGATACTTCAGGTTCAAAAAATAAATGTTTTGCAACAAAACTCTTCAAAAGAAAGTGCTTGGCCAGACCGAATAATAAATAACATTTTGAGGCATTCGATTCTGAAATGAGTCAAAGTAGGGGAAGTTCAATCAACTTGTAGAAAATCCTAAGAGTTGTAGACATTGGTTCATGAATTCTGCAGTTAAAGATTCATACTTATTTTTCTCTAAATAAGAACTCTATTACTTAATGTGATTTTACCAAGTTCTTCACTGTTCTTGAGAAATGGTTTGCATGTTACACTACATGCCATAGATTTTAGAGTGTTGGCTACAGAATCCAAATAAAAATTGTTTTTGTCAAAATGTATTACATGCTTTTTTCAAATATCCCAGAGCAATGGTCTTTTTCCCCAAGGAATTAAATCTGAATAATTTAGAGACCTGCTGATGACTCCTAAAAGAAGGATCTGAAGCTTTAATGCTTGTGTAACCAGCTCAGTCTTTAACTTTTTTTCAGATCTTGGCCAGGTAGTTGCATTGCCGGAGCTTCAGTGTGGTGATCCCACTATAAAAGAACATAACTGTAAAGGTAAAACTCAAAAAGCACTTTTTGTGTATTTCTATAGAGATTTCCTTATGTTTTTTTCACTTCTTGTACTGATAAAAACATCTGTGCTTGTTTCAGCGTTATTCTAGGTGCGCAGTGAAGTACTACCTCATGGAGGATGCAACATCCTAGTGCATTTAACAAGAGGCTTTTTTCTGATAGGCGGAAGATGGAAGCCCTTTCTCAGCCCCATACAGCAAGACTACAAGAACAACCCTTTTTATATTCTATTTTTTCCAGTGCCCCTTCTCACCCATGAGGCAAGATAGGGTTTGTTTTGTTCTACTTTCCTTTTCAAAGGAAAAGAAGTACAAATTTTTTTTTCTGTCAGGTTTGAACTATGGTAGTGTGATGTGTAAAATTTCGGACCTGGAGCTTTGTGCTTTCAACTCCTTTTTTTCAACTCTCTTAGCATGCACAGATAAAAGACATTTGAAGGAACGACTGCACCAGGTATGCATACTGCCGTGCAGTGTTTTGTGTTTTCCTGTTTGTTTGAACAGCAATGGGAGTCTTGGTTGGGCAATCTCCATTTCTACCACTGATATGAACGCTATTGCATCTTCCTTTCTGCAGCTCACATGTGTTGCAGAAATATTTATAGCCTGCTTGAGGTGAAAGCTCTACAGAGAAATGCTGTGGACCTTTATATACTTAAGGCTTTATGTTTTAACACTTAAAATAGTGCTGCAGAGTAGGATGATATCTTCACTTTGCATGGAGTCTGACCAAGAACATTTTTGGCTTCTTTCATATATGCTGATTTAAAAACATACCATGCAGTAAGTATAGCCTCTGTTGAATGGGCAAACTCAGTCAAAAAGATAAATGGGAAATTTTCATTCAAGGGTGGCATACTTTCTTGAAAGGTCCATATTTTTTAAAAAGATATCCTTTGATTTAAAAGGAAGCTTGAGAAACACATCTCAGGTATGGTCTGAGAACAGCAGAGAGCAGTCCCAGAATATTAGAAGGAGGAAAATGCTCTTGCCCTTTATAGCATCAGTGAGGCTAGTACTGTGTCTGCCAGACATATTTAAAGGTAATACACAAAACTGGAAAAGAGCTAATGAGATGGTGTGAAGTCTGAATAATGGACTATATAGGGTAAGATTTAAGACCCTTCTACTGTGGAAGATTTAAAGTATCAATCCCTCAAATAATCCAATAGGAAGTTAGCCCGTGACTTGATCTCATTTTCAAAGTATCTACATAGGAGACATTTATGGATTTTAACAGAAAAAACCTAAAGAGATCATGACAAGGAAGCTGGTGGACGTGAATGCAAACTAAAAATAAAACACTGTATTAACAGTGGAGTGGTTTCTATGCCACCTGAAGCTATTAAATCAATACAACCTGTTTTTCAGAAGATACACTATCATTCAAACAGAAATTATAGTTTTAATACAAAACTACCAGTGCTATGCAGTTACTCAGTACTCCATTTCTTCTATGTGGACTAGGAAAGTTCCAAATTGCACTTCAGAGCTCAGCCCATTCCATTGCCCATGGCTGACATTTCTTTACTTTTGGTGTGAGATAGCTCAGTAGACAGAATGCCACAATCCAGAGGTCCTACACATTTTGATCATGTATAGTACTGTTTCTGATGTCTACAAGCTAATACTGAAGCAACGACATAGACATTGGGTACTCTGCTTCTTGCATGTTACCTAGTAGGCATATCCTCGTTTTAGAAGATGACTCTGGTCAAGCTATATAATATTATAGGCATTAAGATACCCTATGGGTTTTACTCTCATTACCTGGAGATAATGTTAAGAAATAGCTGTTGAGTCATTCAAGATTTTATTTCCCAGATCAGATATAATGGAGGTGAACCTGTGGAAATGCTACTCTGAACTTTGGAAACATTATTTATGTAATAGCAGCATTGTATTGTAGGATTTGTGTTCTTCCCAAACTGCTATTCATTTCCCCAGCAATGGATATCTTCTTGTTGTGTCTTAATATAGCCTTTTGAACAGCCTTAAGCTTCTGAGTGGCTTCCAGGAGGATTTACCTTCAGTCCTTCCTGCATGATTAAGATGATTCTGATGTTTAACAACCCTCCATTGTTGTTACAAGTATAGGTGGCATACCACTGGTTGGATATTTTCTGTTTATCAGCAGAGAGCCTAGAGATCATGAAGTATTTGTCTTGAGTGCAAGAAAAAATAAGATGCTACTCTGTAATAGCTTTCTTCAGCTATTTCTGTCGTGGACATTTTGTACAAATACAGATCATTTAGCCAACGAATCTTGAAAAATCAATTTTACATAGATTTTTTTTTTATCTGTTTCCAGATGGTCTTTAAAATTACTCAGTTGAAAGGGTAATAAAAATATTCTGAAAGACAATATTACATAGCCAATGCATTAAAAAAAAAAAAATTTTCTCTCTTCCTTTATAAAGTTTGTGCTCCTAATCCTCTTTTTGTATACTTATATTACAGGAAAATGTTCCAAACAAGTAAGAATTACTGAATTTCTGCTAAAATGTATTGGTTTAAAATCCATTGATCATTTTAATCATATGCTGGAGAATTAAGGAATTAATAACATATATAGTGAATTAATACTATCTTTTTATTTGACTGTGGTTTTAAATGTGCTTGGTGTTGGCTTATCATTCCAAGTCAGTAATAATGTCAAAAAATAATGAACTATAACAATTCCCTATTTTGTTATTCATTATGAATAAATGCTTGCTTGTAAATTGCTTTGATACCTGCAACTGAAATCATGACTGTTCAAGTCAGTAGACCGAATCTTTACCTACCAACAAGAACAAAGGAGAAAGGAAGGACTGACATGTGATAGCACGAAGCTTCTATCACAGCTGTTTATGACCTGTCCTCCAATTGATAAGGTATAGCTATCAAGAGTTGGCATCCTAATGGTTGGTGGAGGAGAACAAATCAAGTGCATTGTGTTCTAAGGTCCTAGCCGATGGGGGTTTCAGTCTTATGAAAATCATGGTTTTAAAGCAAGGTTACTTTAGTCCAGGGAGCAGGCATGAAAGTACTTAATGCAGTCCTGATCCTTGTCTCAAGGTTTATCTTTTCTCTCTGTTTCTCTTAATTGGTTTGATGTCACCTTTACTTTACCTTTCTCTCTGTTAAAAACCCTCAAGTCTTACAAGGCGCAAAATGATAAACAATATAGAAATAAATCTTCATTTTAGTGGCTTCTTTGGCTTCCATAGTGATAAATATTTCTGTTTCCTGCCAACATATTGGCAAGGAACAACAAAAATTTTGCTGCCAATTTGTTCAAAGTTTAATCAATTTAGAACTTTTCATAGAGGACATCTTATGGAAACTGTTAACTCAGTGGAGAATCAAATATTATTTACTGCTATAAAGACTTTTCCCTGATAATCATCTAATAAAGGAGCAAGGGTAACTCTATTTCTTCTACTATTTATCAGTTATCTGTCTACAATATTTTCTTCAACAATAGCTTTAGAAGAGATAAAGCACGTGCCCACACGCTCATAAAGAGTTTCTTCCCTGTTCTATATTGGCAGCAACAGGTATAGATTTTTAAATGATCTTTACAAATATGTGTGGTGGTTTCATTTTATGCTAGTCTAAAACTGAGAACAAATCTTCATCGTAATAAATGATACTGTTACCATTTAATAGTATGAATTTAGGCTTTTCTTCCCTTCTTTCCCACACTGAAATAATTTGCTTATATTAACTCTTTCACCATGAGAATCCCTGGGGAGCAAAGTACTGTAAATGTCTAGATGAGGTCGACATTGCACTCATATCTGTGTTTCAATTTACCTTATATTTCTTACAGTACACACCTAGGTGACATGAGGATTTTAAAGCTAATCTGAGATGAGATAATGCTATATATCTCATCCTTCCCCGCTCCAAAATAAGAAAAAGAAAATGAGAACCTGCAAGTATCCCAAATGTTGTGCACTTTGCAATAAGGACAGAGCTACACATAAGTATAATTTTAGAAGACAAGATCTTAATTTTCTGAGGACACAAAAGCTTTCCCTGATGAAACTTAAAGAAAATTATAAATAAATTTATTCTGAAACTTTCCTAAAAACAATATTTATGTTTTTCAGAATGTACAAAATGTGAACCAGTGGCCTGAAAGTTACAACCTCCGTCCCCAAATTGCTCCACTTAGCTTCACTTAAAGAGTTACTTACTCATATATAAACTGGACAAGGCTATTAGAATATTGTGATTTTCATTAGCAGGCAATAGTGCTATAAATCTTATATGTTGTAATGGTTTGAGTATATTAAAATATATAATAAGTAGTATCTAACCTTATCACTTGCTCCTTACTCCATTTTTTTCCTTGCATGCTATAGTTCTCTCACCCTTACTGTATGTGTGATAAGGTTTTTTAATGCAGCCTTCATGGCCAGCAGATCAAGAGAGATGATTCTCCCCCTTTACTCTACTCTTGTAAGACCTCACCTCGAATACTGTGTCCAGTTCTGGTCTCCTCACCCTAAGAGGGACATAAATCTGTCAGAATGAGTTCAGATGATCACGAAGATGATCCAGGTGCTAAAGCACCTCTGCTATGAGGACAGGCTGACTGAGCTGGAATTGTTCAGCCTGGAGGAACCTTCAGGGGAACCTTATAACTGCCTTCCAATACCTGAAGGGAACCTACAGGAAGGCCGGAAAGGGACTTGTTACAAGAGTGTCCAGTGATAGGACAAAGGGAAATGGGTTTAAGTTGAAGGAGAAGAGGTTTAGATTGGATCTTAGGCAGAAATTTTTCAGTACGAGGGTGGAAAGACTCTGGAATAGATTGCCCAGAGAGGTTGTAGATGCCCCCTCCCTGGAGATATTCAAGGGCAGGTTGGATAAGGTCTTGAGTAATCTGGTCTAGTTAAGGGCACCCCTGCCCATGGCAGGGAGGTTGGATTAAATGATCTCTGAGGTCCCTTCCAACCTAGGCTATTCTATGATTCTATGATTCATTATGTTGTGAATTGGCATAACTCTGGTTAAAATGATTACATTGGTAATCAGAATCAGATCACATCTAAACACACCAGTTTACAGCATCGAGGTAGTAAAGGCAAGTTAGATTTCATAGAAGTTTTACCTGACATTTTTTGTTTTTATTTTCAAGAAACAGAACAAATCTGAGATCATTACTATTTAAAATTCATTGTATATATCTGCCTCAGTGTAAACTACAGCAGCCCTGAACAGAAATAAGGTTGTTCATACTCCGAGGAAGAATGCTTAGGAATGTGTAATAGAGAGAATGCCAAAGACAGAATATGCTGCTAAGTGAGCACCTTTTCCTCCTTTCTCCTTTCCTTCCCTCCCT
>NW_009715403.1:14069-28564 GCF_000703405.1 Apaloderma vittatum | reverse complement strand
CTCCCTCCCCCCCCTCCCTTCCCACCACCTCAATCACTTGTATTGGTTTACTGTAGCTATTTAAAACAAGATGAAACAGAAATTGCAGACCTTTATGCTTTGAGGTTGCTTTATTGTGGGTTGAAACAAAATCTTGGATGCCCACCTGTGTGTTAATCCTCATTTCCGAAACTCAGGTGTGATAACCTGAAGAGCCCAGATTTGTTCTCATTGAGTAGTTGCCAGTAACTGGTTTTTTCTTTTCTAGTTTATATACCTGTTCATGTCTGTAATTCTCAGGGATTAGCCTAAACATAGGATAGCAAGTAGTTTTAATTAGAAATAGATTGAGTAGACCAGTGAACTGTAACACAAAATCCTTGTGAACTAAGAGTGATAACAAAACTGAACAATGTTGTTTCCTGTACAACTTTTAAACATGATTGGGTTTGCTCTTATCACTGATCTTGGATTTCAGAACACATAGAATGCATCTTTATTATATTTTGCATTTTATATTTCATTCCTAAAACTCAAAATATTTTTGTCATCCTCTGGAAGGCTGAATATTTGAATCCTCGTATATCACCTATCTGTCATCTGTAAAATTGTGTTTATTTGTCCAACCCTGTGAAATGGCAAGTAAGATAAAGGTTTGTAATGCTACACAAGGTTAGGTCTACTGTATAAGCATAACAACTAAGGCACAATACGTTGACTTATTCAAAGGATTTTATCACATTAGAAATTCCAGACATGGTAGATCCTTGAGTCAAAATCCTGAAATAAAAAAAATAAATTACAAGATTAACAAGATTTTCCATCTCATAGCAATGGCCACAAGTCTCTTCTTCTTCCTACAAATCACATTTCATAAGACAATCATGTAATAACATAAAGGATTTTATCACATTAGAAATTCCAGACATGGTAGATCCTTGAGTCAAAATCCTGAAATAAAAAAAATAAATTACAAGATTAACAAGATTTTCCATCTCATAGCAATGGCCACAAGTCTCTTCTTCTTCCTACAAATCACAATCATATAATAACATGATGAAAGACTTAAAAACTAAATAAGGATTATTCAGGTACCTCAAGACAAGACAAGAATGTTTTCCTGTTCAGCAAACATTTGTATAAACTTTTCTCTTATCAGTTTCTTAAATCATGAGTCCTGTGTTACTAGGCTCAGAAATGGAGTCAGTGGTAATAAGAAGATGTGGCCTTGCAGCTCTCTACAGAATCATTAAGAATACCTTGACCTGTACTTTAGCAATGCATCTGAGTCAAATGGTCTGTGTTTAAAAAAGAAATCACAGACTATATTTCAACTGTCATAAAAAATTCTGAGTTAGGACAGGTATCCTTCTTGTAAATGTATTTTTAGTCTCCTAGTTTTCCTGCAAAAGGTGTCTATTTTCCTTTTGTAGCCATCTAGGTTTTGTGAACTAAGACATGTAAGCAGCAAGTTGTACTCCTATCTTTCACTTTTTTAACCAGTGAAGTTTGGTATTTGTCAAATATGACTTACAAGTTTTTCTCTATCTAAAACGGATAATAGTATGCATAAGGGCAATTTTGATGCTTTTTTAGAATGAGAGTTGCTGCCTTTATAACAGGAGATCCTGTTACTATTTAGCTGTATTTTCTGCAGGACGTCATGTAATCTGAGTTACTGCAACTCTGAGGTAGAAGAACTTGGTACAGTGCTCTCCGGGTGTTTTTGTCATCTGCACAGACACTAATGATTAGTGAGTATAAACACTGAAATACCAGAAATGCCACTGCTGAAGAAGCTTATCCATCCTGAGTTTTACAGTGTCTGTCTGAGTGCTTTGTCAAAGAGATTTGACGATAAAAGGAAAATGGAAAAATTTTGATGCCACGTTTCTCAAAACAGCAGTCAAAGCAATAGGAATGTGTGTGAAATAAATCAGACCATAAAAGGTTCCTAACTTTTCCCTTTTCACTTTTCCCTTTTCACTTTTACTTCTTTTATTTTCCAGTTCTTTGGCACATCTATGTCTCCTGAGCAGATTAAATTCCGATTCCTCAGTTCACATGAGAGGAAAATCTGAGATTTTCCACATAGAAAGGAGTTTTTGCAGTCTGCAAATGATGTGTATGTGACATAGTCAGTTTCTCCATCACTGTGACTTTGAGAGAAGCCTGAATTTTACGAGTATTTTTTTAAGGTGTTATTTGCCAAAGGTCTCTAGTTTCCCTAATTATTGAAAATCTGGAAAAGAGAGACAAATTTTGAAGATAGCTCTGAAGAAGCTAGTCTAAATCTGTGAAGGGCATGTCTCCAGTGTCTGAGAAAGGGGACAGCATTAGCAGGAATTAATGGAGTAAGCTAAGGAAAGTTTCATTTTTGTCACTCAAAGTCATCTATCTAAAAAAAGTTAACTTAGACTGTGGTTGCACAGAGTGGGGTATTTTGCTGTTGCACTGAGCTGAAACCAGAGCTGAAAGAGTTGTCTGGGGCTCGTGGAATGGTAAAATACTCTTCAGTTTAAGAAACTAGGAAGGAGGAGCTGCACAGTCTGAAAGACCTGATAAGTGCCCAAGATGTGGGAAAATGTAGGATGGTTTCTTCAGACCTGGAGAAGGTGAAGCAGGAGAGTCACTACCAATTACAGTCGGGCAGCTGCTGCGGATGGCCTGGCTCTCCGTGCTGCACCAAAGGGCTCAATAATCGTGTTTTTCTGCCTGACAGCTGGTGAGTGAAAGACTTCAGAGTGAAGTCAGGTGAAGACGTGTGGGAAGAATCTAATCCTCTAATAAATATATTCAGTAAGTCTCGAGCATTGTGACCTCTTACTTCGCACAGCAGTTTGAAAGTACAAGCTTCTTGTGTGTTTGGTTTTTTCCTAATCTCCACAAGTAATATCCATTACTAAACCCTGTTTTATTAATATTCACATGCAGAAATGTTTTGCCTAGCTCTTTTCCTATGTACTTGTCTATTCTGCGCTTAAGGAATACAAATATCATTAAGTGAACTTTTACTTTTTTTAGTTAAACTACAGTTAAGTATACAATTCGTCTGCACAGCGTTCACTGTTCAACTAATCACTGAGGTGAGGATAAAAGTGACTTAAAATGGATAAAAATGATGATGTGACTGAGTCCTGTTTCCACTTCGGAATGATTAGAATATTCAACTGTCACAGCTGGAGAATTAAAGGAAAAAGACGAAGTTTTACATCTGTTATGAAAGAGCTTTTCTTCTAACATTCTTTAAAAAAAAAAAAAGGTAAAAAATAAAAGTGGGGCATTCACTGAAAGGAGCAGAACCAGAATCTAGGACGCAGCAGTTACCGTGCTGAAAGAGCACTGATGTGGATGAAACGCTTTACCTCCATGTGAGTCACTGGTGAAAGGACAAACATAGAAACAAATGTCTGGGTAGAGGCAAGGTCTGAATAAGCTCTGAAGTCTCTCTGCAATAAATATTTTTGAAGAAATCTTAATTATTTGCTCACAACATCACAGTTAATTTTAATGCTGCTTAACATAGATGTTTCCATTTTATATTATGCATTCTCCTTGTAGAAGGAAACATTATCTAAAGAACTGCAGATCCTAGTGAACCAGAAAGATTCCTGTGATTTAAAAACAAACAAACAAAAAGATAAGAAATTTCCATTCAGCTGGAGTCCTTTTTCAAGCACAGAACACCAAGTTCAAGCACATTAACTCAGTATTAACACTTTAGACTTTCTTGGCCTAATACAAGGATCTTTAGCATAAAAAAAAATTAAAAATAAATCAGTCAATACATGATCCTGTTAAGATATATTTAAGTTTTTTGTTAAGAGTGAATGTAAGGAGGTTGTGGTATAGAGAAATTTACAAAATATTTACAGGCTAAAAACATCACCTATGAAATCAGGCACCAACAAGTTAGCAAATGACAATACATACTGGTTTAATATATTTGTTTTGGGTTATAACAAACTATTGTATTCAATTTCTTCAACTGCAATCGTTTCTGCAGATACCTACAAAAACTTTTTTTGAGCATATACCTAAATTTTTGACTACTTGTTCTTTTTTTATGGAGTAAGGTAAAGCTTTACTTATCAGCAAGTTCATCACAAATTAGGTTCTCTTTACATTTTGTCTCATTACAGAGTTTTCCACAAAAATGGGTCTGATGGCCTCCTACAATATATTCAATCTAGTGTGTTCTACATTTTTACTGTTGATGCTTTCCAGTTCAGTGTGCATCACTGAAGCTATAAACAAATCAGAAAAGATGTACAACAGAGCAAATGGGTAAGTGGAATATATAACTAAAACAAAAGATATTGTTTGAAGGTATCTTGTGCTAAGCACAGTGGGGGAACCAGAATTGCACAGGCTTAATATTTTGATTCAAATTTTTTAAATAGAGGAACTGAAGTTATGCTGTGCATGCACATGCATATCTGCACTACACATGTGAAAGACCAATTTAATACACTGTGAAAATCAAAGAACTGTGTTTAAAAGAACCATGCTTTGGCCAGCAAATTGCAATACTGTAAGGGAGCTTTTCAGCCTGACAAAATGCATTCCTTTTTCCCTCAGAGGTTCTCTTCTTTAGTATATGACTACACCACACTGCACAAAACCAGCTTACCTTACTGCAGTGCAGCCACAAAGTGCCTGTGGTTTTCCTCGTCTGGCCACAGATATCTGACCACTGAGATATCTACATGACACTAGCGAAAATGGCAAGCAGTATGAAACATGGGAAAAAATTTTGTTCTGCTTAAAGAAACTTCAGTAACTTCTGAGAGCCTGGTGCTGCCTTTTTAACATGCCCACAAGCTGCTGACATGTAAATCATTTTAGTTCTTGGCACACAGGAAAGATCATAACGAGGTAAGATCAAACTATCCTTTGTATTCAGGGATAGGTGTCCTGTATTTGGGGTCAAGAGAGGGAGGAGGAGGATCTGATGTGGCTGAAAGCATTCAGACTTTTGCACAGTTACCAATCCCTTGAAAAATAAGATGAAAGATGAATCTACCTGGGCATCTTGGCAGGCTTATTTGCTACATGAGCATCAGATACTTTATATTAGAATTCGAAGGGACTTAGGGTTTTAAGTAGACTGCTACAATGGCTTGTACTAACTTTTTACACTGATATTTGCAACTGTGATTACTAGCTGTACAAAGATTCCCAGGGAATCTATTAAAATCAGTTTGAGGTTTTTTTTCTCAGTTATTTACATATTTATTTTTTTTCAAAAAAAAAGATGGCTAATGAAATAATCTTCCATTCTCATAATGGAAATAGAACTTCTGTGATCCGATGTTCATCAGAAACACTAGCTTCATTGTTTCTGTTTGTTTTTTACTGAGGCCCTGAATTAATTGGAAAATGTTTTTAATTACATTTTAGAAGATCTGCTAATAGAGTTTCCAGCCAAATGCATAATGACTTCGAAAATATTTCTGACATCCAAGAAGAAAAAAATAAGTAAACAAGTACACAAAAGCTAGGAAAATCTTATTACTTTCAACATGAGGGCATTTCATTTTCAAAAATAGTAAAAAATCCTTTTCTAACACCATTTCTTAACACCGTCAACTTGAAACAAGCCAGAAAGAGTTTGTATCTAGTTATATTCTTATTTAAGGAGATTTACTCTTTGGCTAACACACATGCAACTTTCTACTTTCTGTCTTCTTTAATGCAAAGACATAGAAGACTTAGACACTTTTCTGTTTTTGAATTGCGGGCTGTTAGAATGCAGACATATCTTTAAATTTTGCCTAGATGAACATTACTACTATTTAATCTTAGATTTCTTTTTTTTACTGCAGTATACACAAAAAGCTGTTTTATTTCCTAGTAAGACTGCAAAAATTAACACTGCAAACTAAATGGGTTTTTATTCTGGCTGCATAAATGCAAGGTTGCAACTAGTGCAATTCTGAGACATGCTTTTGTCTGGTTTCAGTTTATCACTGTCACATACTGTTATGCAGAGCCAGGCATTGATATTTATCCTTACCAGCCAAAACCACACAGAGTTTAAGAGAATAGTATCGAAGCTATATAAAGTGCAATTTGGTCAGAAAAAATGTCCTGAATACAAATGAGGTTTTAAGTAGTTTTAGGGCAGAAAATATTATACGTTCATTCTCTCAGTCATAACTCCATGGATCGTAACTGATTCTAAGGAACAGATATTGCCGGGAAGATATGCAGAGGAAGGAGCAGAGGCTCCATGGGGAAACAAAGTTCTTTACATCTTCTGGCAATTAAAGAATAGTTTAAGCTGTAGAGTTTGACATGTAACTATTTTTATCTTCTTTTCGTTCTTCATTTTAGTATGATACATCCAAGTGAAACTGTCCACTCTTGCCTTCAGACTGGTTTTGCCAGTGGTCCTCTTCACTGGGTTGTCAATCTGCTCATGCCTCTTTGACAATGAAGCATCTGGAACCAAAGTTGACATTTCTGTTCACTGAGATATTTATGACAACTTTTATAGAATCATGGAGTCCTAAAATGGTTTGGATTGGAAGAGGCCTTAAAGATCACCTAGTTCTAACCCACTTTCCACAGGCAGGGACATCTCCCACTAGAGAAGATTTCTCAAAGCCCCATCCAGCCTGGCCGTAAACACTGCCAGGGATGAGGCACCCATAAATTCTCTGGGCAACCTGTTCCAGTGTCTCACCATCCTCGTAGAAAAAAAAAAAAAAATCTTACTAATGTCTAATCTAAATCTACTTTCTTTCAGTTTAAAACCACTGCCCTTTGCCCTGTCACTACACGCCCTTGTACACAGTCTCTCCCCTTCTCTCCTGTAGCCCCCTTCAGGCACTGGAAGGCCTCTGTAAGGTCTCCCCAGAGCCTTCTCTTCTCCAGGCTGAACAGCTCCAACTCTCTCAGCCTGTCCTCATAGCGGAGGTGCTCCAGCCCTTTGATCATTTTTGTGCCGTCCTCTGGACTCACTCCAATACATCCATATCGTTTTTATGTTGGGGACCCCAGAACTGAACACACTACTGCAGGTAAATTTCAATGTGTGTAATAGCCATGCTGCCCACGTTTGAGAAAGAGAAACGACAAAATTCATTCATTTGCTGCAAGCTGCTTTAAATGTGTGTAACAACTGTATGCTAGTCATTTTTTTTTGCTAGGTATAGTACGACACTGCAGTGAATGTGTAAATTGCATTGCCGTTTTTCAGTTTTATCATTTAACCCGTTATGAGGACGACTGGTTTTAGGGTTCTCTGAGTCACATATGTTATCTAGCTTACCGTGTTCACATTCAGTGACAAAAATATGCAACTTCTGAAGAAGTGTATCTGGGAGTAAGAGTTCTGTACATGCAGCATCAGTTCCTCATGTTTCTGTATTTCTGTCTCCTGCAGTGTTACTTATGCTAGGGCCCTTGGCAATAGTGACACAACCTTGCTTTCTGGTTTGGTGTCATTTATATGGATTTCATTTTGGTGAAATAGAAGAGCTAATGTTAGAATTTATCAGTGTTTTTCAGCTGTCTTGGAACTCTGTTTATGAGACCTTTTCTAAGCAAAGTGGAAGGTTTGTGCACAATCAATAAACATTTAAACAATGGTAGTTCATATTATTTTCTTTTTTTTCCCCCAGCTGTTCATTTAACACCTGAAGGTGATCTGTTGTGGAATATCCTGATTAATAGTTCTCTATTCCTTTGGAAATATGGAGCTCAGCATAGAATGAACTGCTTAGAAAAAAGAAGATAATGATCCATATCTTCCTTCAGAGTTGATTTATTTGGAGTAGCCAAATTCCTCTTTGCCTTTTTCTTAAAACACCTTATAGATAGATGGACAGACAGAGAGACAGACAGACAGATAGATGGATGTGCATAATATATTACATACTCATTGCATATGGCTATATATATGTTTATACATGCACCGTGGGACTGTGTCCTTGTGCTCCCTTTCCTCGGCTGCCCGTGACATTCCTCAGGAAGGCTGGCAGTAGGGAACAGTATGGAGGTGAAGACTTACGCTAAGTTTGCTCAGAAGCCAGTGCTGCAAGAAGTTTAAAGAGGTTTAACACAACAATTGATGCTGTCAATGTGTTAAAAGTTTGAATTGTTGGTACATTTGAAAATTGAACTCTGATCTGTAGAGCAATCGATGTCTTTTAAACTATCTTGTGGATGATTCACAGTTCAGTGATCCACATCCCTAGGCGTGAACACTTGTATTTGCCATTACCTTGCTATTGTTCTTCCTTCTACTTATCTTATCTCTATGGCTTTCAACATTATGGCTAAAGTGGCAGCTGATACCCAAATTAGTTTGTTCATGGAAGTGGAGGAAGTCTTTGTTTACTCTATTCATGTTCACCCAGAAGATTAAATTAATTTAATTTCAGCATAGGCCAGAATTTCTGATCAGGCTGAGAGGTGGGACCCTACAGGGTAATGTTGTCTAAACTTCAGTTCTTTTTCTGTTACCCTATTGGCAATATGTAAAGTATGGCCAAGGGTGGATATTTCCTAAATGTCTCTCTTGTAAATTATTTACTCATTACAGATATGATTAGCAAGTTGTTAAAACTAATGACTATAAAAGTGCTTCCCATGCCAGCTGAATTTCTTTTGTTCATGTGAAATAACCTGTGGTGCTCTCAGCGTGCCTACTTGAGGTATAGTACTTCTTTTAGCTAGCTTTGTAGGAATACTGTCCCATAGTCATGCAGTATGACAGCACAGATTAGCAGTGATTATTTACTGAAGTTACAGCATCTCAGCTTGGGGCTGAAAATTCTCAAGTCTTTTATCTATGAAACCATGAAAATCATTCATGGAACCATTTAAAATACCACTTTAATAGATATTTTTAAATTTCATGTTAATTTGTTAATTACAACAATCCTAAAGAAACCAAGTTGAAATGTGAAGGAAAGACTTGCTGAACATGACATTTGAATATTGATGAGAGTAAAAATCTGTAAATGCAAATAAGGAAACATTATAAATTTGGCAGGAGAGAGGGATGAATTGACTGATCTAGCACTTTACCTGGATAAGCACTTTACCTGTGGCAATTGTAGTCAGTGTTTAGATAACATTGTTTAGCATAGCCTGAAGTCCTATGTTTACATGGCTCACGAAAAAATACATATCTTTTTCCTGCTCTTTAGTGTGCATTCTAAATTCCTTAGCTTTGGAAGAAATAACTGCAGTTTTGCTATGTTTTATGTGTCCAACCCTGGAGATAGGAAGACATGAGTTTATTATCTGTGATCAAGTTTTCCTAGTGCCAGTGTCCTACAGTGCAATGAAATTGGATTTTCTTAGACGAACAGGGTATATATAACACGTCAAGATCTTTTTTAAATGAATTTGTATGTTTAGTTCATAAATATGCTACTGAAGAGTCTCATTGATGCTACTAAGAAGTTCTTTACATGTTCAAAAATATATTTTCTCCAGAACAGTAGAATGAGTATGTTCATTTGAAGTCCATTCCCCTTTTTGTAGTACGTATATACATATATGTATATATATACACACACACTACAAAATAGTTTTTTATTTGGTTTGTTTCATTTATATATATGTCTTGATATATGACATGTAATGATTTAAAGCTATACAGGACAAACTCTAATTCGTATTACGGCCCAAACACATGCTGTTACCTACATTCTCTTGTCCTGCTCATTTACTGCTCTGTTGGGATGGTTTTTTGTGTGAGATGAATTTGAGGACATGCTAAATCTTTCCTGCTGGGATCTGTGCTGTTCACTGTAGGAACTCCCACAGTAACTTCAACCTTGCTGAGGCAGAGTAACATCGTTGTCATTGGCATGGGAGACGTCTGAGACATCCTCTCTTGGACCTATCCTCAAACTCACTAGGAAATTTATGCTTAATTCCTTCTTTTGGAGTTACTTTTAGCTTACAAGTTACAAGCAAGTAACTCACTTACTAGTTTTCTTTTTAAGGAAGTCTCTCTGGTATTTAAAGCCCTCTACCTAGCTAGTGGCAAGGGTTGATATTTTTTGATGACAAACTTCATTAAGACCACCCAGTGAAAGTAAGCTGTCCTGCTGTCCTGAAAGTCAGAGTTACAGCTCTTTGTCATGTGCGAACAGTGCTCGGCCCTCTGCAAAGAGGAGGACAGCTGCTCTCAAAAGCTCTTCAGCACAGTCCCTGCTAGCATGACTGACACCCCACCTCTGCCTGCAAGCAAGAGGCACAGCCACAGAAATGCTTCTTGATGCAGTCGGGTTAAGGATGACCTTTCTAAGCAAGTCAAAGGTTGATTGATGTCAACAGTTGTAAATGTACCAAGAGTCACATGACCTTTGCAAAGCAAAAATGTGGGGTCAAACGGATTCCCTGAAGTCAACTCTGCAACCTGCCTTCACCCTTTTTGAACAAAAATGTTTCTTCTAGCAGCAATAAAAAGAAGGTCTTGAATTTTGCATCAGAGTGTGAAGGCCACAGTCACTGGAAGTTTTATGAGAAGTGGTGCCTAGTAAGACATGAAAATAGTCCAAAATCATCTCACCATTTCTGTAATAACATGCTTGCCTAGAGGAATGAATGAGGAAGAGGTTTTCCTTTGGACACCCAAAATGAGCTTATCACCAGACCATCATTTATTACTGAAAATAATAGAGGTTTTGAATCCTCATATCTACAGTAAAAAACCACACAACCCTGTGTTGATCCAGATACAAGGACATGCATCCATTCAACACAAAATCCTATCTTTCTTTGAGTTAAACTGGCAATAGATAAAGCCTCAGCCATTTAAGAGGTTGATTAGTCTTTTAGGACTGCTAAGCACAGTTTTCTGTCAAATTACAGAAAAATAGTTTCTTTTTCACAAAACTGAATGCAGGCTGCAGGTTGAGTCATGATACCTTTGCTGCTGCTGCTCTCTTCTAGATTCAGTTTGTACATAACAGCAAAGATAAATGAAGGACCAGGCAGGGATAAGTCCAACTGTTTTCTGTTCTAGAATTTACTTTTTACTGTCCAGTCTCTCTTTCCTCTGCATTATTGAACCCAGGAGTTAGTACTGAGTTTTCCCCTGTAGCATCCCAATTAGCTGTGGCTCAGATCTAGGACTGCCTGAATATTAGCAGGTTGGTTTTCTGAGATCTAACACTTTGAATTAGGGGTGGAGTTGATCTCACTCAACTTCAGCTGTGTAAGAAAAAGTTAACTACCTGGATAGATTCCCAGTTTAGTCATTGGCAAACATTTTATTCAGGATCCTAGTTATCCCAGCCTGGGATAAATCAGGCATGGGAAATGCTAATCTCCATGATTATCTCAAACAACAACAAGATCTCAAGGTCAGGTATTGCTGAAAGTATCTTGCTATCCTGGGAATGTTCCAGAGTAGCAATGAACACAGGTCTGAAGTGCCTTGGCAGATCAGCTTTGAGACATAGGTCTCAATGCACAGAAACTGTGCTCCAGCAAAGTCTGTATCTGACAGTTAGTCCTCTTAATGCACTTAAAGTGATCTGTAATAATTTAGCTAACATTCAAATTTCAGTTTTACAGCAGTTAAAAACACCTAAACATAGGGGCTGGGTTGTTTTTTTTTTTCACCTGTGAACTTCAGATGAGTGTAAAATAAGTTTTGCCCAGGTACGATCTCATTTCCATAACAAAAGTGATTGTTTGGTGTCAAGAAATTATATAAATTGGCAAAGATCCAGTGAAAGTTGAAGGTTTAATATACTATTCCCAACATAAGGCAGAACATCTTTACACAATCTGTAAAATTGGTTTTAGAGACAGAAAACAGACTGAATGAGACATCCTCTTTTCCTGTCAGTATACAGAAGAGCTGTATATATTACTGAAGTAATACAATAAGAAAGGCAATGAACACAAGTTGTAAGCAGCAGAGAAGAGGTCTTTTGGTTGACTTGACAGAGAGAACAATGATTTGTTTTTCTGGGCTTACACTCTCAAAATGTTGAATAGGGACATGAGTCCTTCAAGCTAAAATTCACTGCAAAAAACTCCCTTTATTCCAGAAAGGTTCAGTATTTTAGGTCAATGTCTTCTAATCTCAAAATACATGAAAAATCTTTAATAAAAAAAATAGGAAAACAATTACTCAGAACTTGAATATGCTAGTATACACACAAGTGCTTGACAAATGTCATGGGGTTTTTTTCATGATTGCCTTAAAAAGCCATGTGCTAGAGATATAGGAAAGCCAAAATCATAGTAGAAGACATGAACTGCCTGCTGACTGCCTTCCTGCCCTTCCAAAACTAAATGGGCCAACACACAGTATTACTGAGAATGGAGAATCTGCACTGAAGAGAAGCTACCATGCAGAAAGGCTCACAAGAGCAAACAGAGAATAAGACACTTCATATTGTTTCTCAAACTGCACTACATAAAATATACAAAAGTCACTGCAACATGATTCTTGATAGTTCTCCCAGCCTTCAAAATATAAAGTCTTTTTTTAAGCCTTCAAAGTGATTAAATGCCTCTGCAGTAAAATTTATATTAAATCTTCATTACAGCTCTTCTTTTCTTACAGGGTTATGTGTTAGGACCTTGAAAGCCAGCATCTACGTAGCTCAATAAACATCAGCTTTTCAGAAGACAGGGGGCTTTGCAATGTTTATTGATGCTCTGATCAGAAACTATGTAAAGCACTTCTTCATTGCAGAGTACATAATTTTCATTCAACCTTAAATGAGTAATTTTCCATATTTGTCAGGCTACATGGATACAATAACTGTTTCATTTGAAGGCTGTTCTATGGCTAGACTGCTAACATTAATGGCACCTGATCCTCAGGATATAACTTGTGAGTCGATATAGCAACCTAGGGGCAAAGCATGCGTTGGACTTCCATTGCTCTTGACATCATAGGCTCACTTCAACAAATCAGAAGTTTAAAATTTTTTGTGCTTCTCTGACAGTTTTCTTGAATGTCTGAAAATTTACATTACTGAAAGTGTTTTTATTTCTGAGAGTTTGTGAGGAAAAATGGGCTAACTGACCTAATTTATGTTTTGGCCCTATGCATTTTTGCTATATGTCTATATCTATCTATCTATCTATCTAATCTACTTATCTATCTATTTCTTCATCTATACTTGTATCTCTAGATATCTAGATATCTAGAGATAGATAGATAGATACATACCTACTACATACACACACATATGTACATATGGCATCTGTGGCATCAGAGAGATGTTATACCTATCTCTTGGTCTATCTGTCTACCTATTCATCTGTTGCCTATCTATCAATATAGAGTACATTTACATAAAACTCATATTCAGGGCCTTCGTATTGAAGCACAGACGTACAATTTGTTCTGGTCAGGTGCTTTCTCCAAATGTCCTCCTCAGCAGTTTTAAGACTGAATGAAGCTGAGTCACTCCCACAGTAACCATTACTCTAGACCACTAGACCACTAATAAGAAAATGGATTTCAGCCTTTTAGATTTTGCACACATTTTGTTTTTTATTGTGAAAAACATGTATCAGTCTTGTTTTATAAACACAGTGAGGTGTCTGCTCAGTAACCTAAGAGTCAGTAGTGTCTAAAACATTGATACATTTACCTGTGGCTCTGCCTGTGTCCCCACAGGTGTAAATAGGACTGATCTACATCATTACTGATACATTACTAATGTCAACCTGACATGATTTAAGTTTCTGAAATGGAATGGAGTTAGAAATAGAAAGGTTTTGTTCTGTTTTACACCTCAGATATGTTTCCAGAAATTCAGAACATTAGCAAAATTTAAGATATTCTCTGTCATTATAGTCAACAGCAGATTTCAAATTCCCTTCTGCAGTAGGATGTACAGTCACTGGAAATTTATTTAAATAATTATAGTAACTCCTACACTGACTATAAACACTCAAAAAAAGGACAAGCAACTGATGTAAGTCAAGGTAATATTCACTGATTTCTTAGCCTGGACATGGGACAAAGCCCTCTCCATTAAAAAAAAACCAATCATTTTGTTTATTCACATTGAGCAAGTTCTGCTATAGGTTATTCTAATATCAGTTTAAATCAAATCCCACGTGAGTCAATACAGTTGTGCAGTTAATACAAATTCACAGAAATGTGATTTTAAGTGAAGTTTATCTAGCTACACAGATCTGTTTGGCTTCTGAATTCTGGCAGTCTCCCCAAATCCTTCACTAGGTGTGATCTGACAGGTAAAATCCTATGTAAAAGCTTTCAAAAATATAAATAGAACATATGGAACAGACAACTTTTTAAATGGTTGTACCTGCCAATACCTTGAGTGTGCATCCAACTTGGAGTAAAGCCTAATATCTTGAAGTTTGACTTCCAGTGGCAAAATACGTTCACTCAAAACCAATTTGATTTATCATAATGAGTTCCATGTAAAAGTATGTATTGTATTTTTTGTGTGCTATTATAAGTTAAACTCAAGTCCAGAACTAATAACCTTTCCAATCTAGAAATTTGCTTTCAACTCAGAGAGAAAAAATACTAGGGAAAG
>NW_009715403.1:0-13998 GCF_000703405.1 Apaloderma vittatum | reverse complement strand
AGAAGGGAACACATAAGGGATTTTTGTGTGAAATATAGGTCTATTACTTCTTTGGCAATAGCCTTAGCTAAGGCTACAACCCTTCGCTGCAACTAGGTCTCTTGGAAAAGAGATTAATTAAATTCCATGTCACTTTGGGTGTTTTAAACTATGATTTTCTCCACTGTATCTCTAAGTCCATCAATCCATATCAACAAATACCTTTAGTGACATTAATAGGTAAAAGTCACTTGAACAGAGAATTCATCTATAAAAGCTGCCAGCCTACTTTATGTTTGTGCCATTATGCTTTGCACCAGTGCTTCTCCCCCCGCCTAAACTTCTCACCGTTCTGAGCTGGATCTTCCTTTATTCTCCTAATGTCAATCCTGCCAGAAGATAATAGTGCTGAAATATCTTACAAGTCACTTGTAACTTCTTTTATTCTTTTGTTTAATTTTTACTTTAGGGCAGCGTCTGAGAGCAGCAGGATACTTTTCTAAAAGGGAATGTCTTCATTTCAGCACAAGAAATATGAATCTATCAAGTATGTGGTAGTAATGTTATTAATGTAAAAAAGCAGCAAAGCTGTTGAAAGAGTTTTGTAAAATCTGGTAAGTGTTTAATTATCAATTACTACTTAACCACCTGAAGTACTTTGGATAGTTTAAAGGCTTACCATGTTTCCCAGCCTTAAGCTATTTGAAATTCAGGGTGTTTTTCTCATTCCTATTTACTACAGGGTGACAAGTGTTCAGCTGTTTTCCTGTAGGAACAGGCATTATAATTAAAGAATGCTCTGGTTAGTTTGGAAAGCAGAAGTGTGGTTACTCCTTGTACAGCTCTCTTTACTGGAGACAGATTGTGAACTTAGTTTGCTGCCTCTCCTACAGATGGTTCTTTAACTTATTTTCCACTGTTAACTTGCAGAATCCAGAGACAGAGATTAGTTTTAAACTTCGATGTTTCATTCTTAAACATACAAAGAAGAGAAACTCATTTAGGCAGGGCTTAGTCATTAAGCCCCAGTGACAGAATTAAGTCTACTTCACAATTTTCACAACTAAAGACTTCTGTGTTTCATAAGTAAAACTTTTCATTCATGCTCTTGCGATTTTCTGAGAAATATTTGCTGTAAAACTCACTTAAAACTCACTTTCTAATATCTGTAAAAGTAAGCTGAAATAAGATTTTGACTTACATTTAAGTGACTATTTGACTTAGAATAATTAAGTATTTCTCTTCAGAATGTTTCCAGTATCAGGACATTGTCATGGTAATGTTGCGTGGGATCTTTGCGGCCAGAGTCTAAATTCAGCATTAGTCTGATCGTTAATACACTACAGGGGTCCTTAAGTAACAGAAGAATTTGGAATACCAAAATAATCCTTCCTTATTTTGTTCCTTACCCTGGAGTGGTCTGCACTATCTTCTTTTTGCTTCCTTTTTCTAAAGATTAGATGTATACAGTAAAAAAATCTCAAAAAATACTTTTTCCCCCATTGACCCATATACTGACTAGTACAATCTCATTTATCTCCTGTGTTCAAGGAGAAAAAGAATTAGAATCTCTGTTCCATAAAGTAGGATGATGAATGTATTTGGAAGAAATCTGAACAAACCATACACTTTCAATTTGTTTCATTAGTCATTGTTTGTAGTTCACTGCAAGCTTCTTCAGTCTCATCAGAGTAAGTTAGATTAAAAATATTCCACTTCATTGTAAGCACTGGAAAATTAAATTTGTCAACCCTCAAATACACGTTCTTCATTTCCTGCAGTCTCATGTGTGTGATAACAATAATCCTAGGCCAATAATGTGTTCGCACTTGTTTTTCTCTTAGGCATATAACTAACCCCACTGAAACAAGTAGAGCTGCTGACATATTTAATGCCTGCTGGACTACCTCGAGTGTACAGTAGTCACCTTTCATCATATGATAGCTAAAAGAATGTACCACCTTAACTTATAATGTTAGCTTGATTAATGTAAAAAATTAAATCATAGAATCATAGAATAGCGGGTGTAAATGCCGTTATCTTCATCGAGGTCTGCTGTGGCCCTTCGGAGCATCATGCTGAAGAAGACTGTGAACAGAGTTGGTGTGAGAATGCAACCTTGTTTCATACCCTTGAGAAGGGCTCAGAGAGTGCATCGCCGTAGCTGACTTGGCCGCGCTGATGCTCGTGTAACAGGGTAATAATTTTGATGAACTTGGGAGGACATCCTAATCATTCCAAGATCTGCCACAGGCCTTTTCCGCTCAGTGCCAAAAGCTTTGGTGAAGTCAATGAAAGATACATAGAGTTGTTTGTTCTGTTCCTTACACTTCTCTTGCAGTGGTCTGAGAACAAATACTGTGTCTGTGGTACTTCTGTTGGCTCTGAAACCACACTGGCTTTCAGGTAGAAGTTCTTCTGAGATAGTTGGTATTAGTCTGTTCAAAAGTATTCTTGCAAGGATTTTACCAGCAACAGAGAGCAAAGTAATACCTCGGTAATTTGAACAGTCTGATTTTTCTCCTTTCTTCTTGAACAGGGTGATGATGACTGCACCACGGAGATCTGGTGGTAGTTCGCCTTTTTCCCAGCAATGCACAATGAACTTGTGAAATTTAGCATGGAGTGCTTGGCCTCCATGCTTCCAGATTTCAGGTGGGATTCCATCAATCCTGGCTGCCTTACCAGTTTTCATCTGCTTTATGGCCTTGAGAGTCTCTGCCATAGTAGGGGATATATCCAATTCGTTTTTCACTGGTTGTTGAGTAATGTGCCGAACTGCTGAGCCTTGAACTACATGGTTCACACTGAAGAGAGTCTGGAAATGTTCAGACCATCGATTCAGGATGGAGGCTTTTTCTGTGAGAAGCATTTGGCTATCTGCTCTTAGCAGCTGGCTTTGAACGTGGCGTGTGGGTCCATACACTGCTTTCAGAGCCTCATAGAATCCTCTGTGGTCACCTGAATAAGGACATAGTTGAGTCTTTTCTGCTAGGTTAATCCACCACTTGTTCTGGATGTCTTGAAGTTTCTGCTGGAGTTTACTGCATGCAAGATGAAAGGCTGCTTTTCTTACATGGCAAGATGGCTGAGTGAGGTGTGCGTGGTGAGCATTTCTCTTTTTTGTCAACAATTCCTGGATCTCTTGATTGTTTTCATCAAACTAGTCTTTGTTTTTCCTGGAGGAGAACCCTAAAGATTCTACTGAAGACTGGAGTACACTATAATGGTATTACAAAATGCATCAGAAACAAGTTTTGTCAATGAGGAAGGGTGCTTAACCACCCCAAAACATGATAAAAAGACAAAAGAAAAAATTGTTTTCTAGAAATTGTATCCCTGAAACAGAGGCTTAGTTTAGAATGGCAGCAGTAATTCCTGAAGACAGTGATTTTACCACATTGTTTCAGTATGACTTAGGAGATAAAATAGAAACCAGCAATACTTGAGCAGTTTGTTAGACTCTGTTGAATTAAGACACCAGAGAATATAGACTTCAGGCAACCCCTGGCCCAGAGCATCCTAAAAGCTAATCAGCTTGCTGTCTCTGTATGATACTGTGAGTTTTTCAAACCCTGATTCACCAAACTGTATGCCATATTCACTGCTTTCCAGTGGCAGGCAGATGTTTAATTACTTCCTGGAAAGCAGGGCTCTGTCATGTGTAACAGTTATTTGGCAATACAAATGCCTTAACCATGAACATGCCATGTCATATCTTTTTGATCACTTTGGGTCAATTCTTCTGGCTGTATCTTCTCCCAGTATCTTGAGCAGCCCCAGTCTTCTTACTGATGGGGCAGGGTGGGAGAAAGAGAAGGGCTCAGTATCGTGCAAGCATTTGTCAGCTATGGCAAGAACACTGGTGTGTTATCAACATTGCTTTATTTACAGATCAAAAACATAGCACCATACATATGATCTGCTAAGAAGAAAGTTGACACCATCCCAGCCAGACTCAGAACAGATATCAGCCACTCTGTAGCAGTTAGGAAAAGGAAAGCAGTACTGGCTTTAACATAAGTAAAACAAAAAACCCCAGACCTCTCACTTAAAACTGAGGAGAGATGATGGTGGTTGGTGAGCTGAAAAACCTAATTACACAGGCCACTAATCAACTGCCTCTGAAAACATTAAAACAAACCTTTTGGTTGAGATTAGGTCAGGGAGCTATTGGATATCCAAGGCATTGAAAAGCCAAAGCAAGGCATGTTACTGAAGCCTGCAAAACCTCAAAGCCAACCATTTTGTAGAACATTTTCATCGTTGTTCTACATAACAGTTCTTCTCCTGGAAGATCCTTGTGGTACCATGCCTGGATACAAGCCAGGTACTTGCTCCTCCTTTGCTTACAGGCAGAGAGAACTGTATCCAAGTTGGGCACCTGATAATTAATGTACAAAGTGTTTTCACACAAGTCCACATGATCACCTTCTCTGCACGTTGCTGTTTCCCATCTCTGAGAGGTGCCTGAGTCTGTTATGCACTTAGAGAGTGAAAAAAACTGCTCACTCAAGGCAATGTAAATAAATTTGAAGATCTTGAAATAATCTGTTTCTCAGCTCTTAAAAAAGACAGAACACTGCCCTTAGATTTAACAAATTATGAGCTATGTATATGCCACTGAAAAATGCATCTGCATACTGTAAAATGGAGAGCAAATAGATGCTTTAACCATGAGAATTTGCCAAGAATTTTATACAGCCTTTCAGATTTTCTTCATATGCCAGAAGGAATATCAATTTGTCCTTTGTAAGACCGATGACATTACTTTATGTTGGTGTTTGAAAAAAAAAAGAAATCAAATGGTGACTTTTTCTCTTTTAATTCTTTAAGTAACATTAGGAGAATATTCTGGAAAAATATATTAAAGCTTTAGAGGTCTGAGTTCCTCATTTTTCTAGATGAGATTTACAGCCCAACTGTAATGAAAACTTGACACAGATTTTCCACTACTAAGACATGAAGGAGAGTTTTACTTATAGTAGTCCTGTAGTATGAACTTTATTCTCTTTAACGATTAGGCTTTAGTTACTGTTGCTTTGGTCTAGTTCAATTCTGTCAAATACAGACATAAACCCAATATTTCCAAGTTTTAAATTAGATGACTACAGTTTTGTAGAGCAAGTACTCAAATGAAGCATAATAAACTGAAGGTTATGAAAAATGGAAAGCCTAAGACAGGCTTTTCAAAAAATATGAATGTTAGAAAGAGCTCTTAAATAATTAAGAGCCTATAAAGGCCACAATCCTTTATAAGTATAATTCTAAATTTAAGTTGCTTTAGGTCCACATTTAGAATTGTATGGTACCCCCATTTTCACTTTGTTCTGCTATTGGAAGATTGGCAATTTGTGCAAAATAAAATCAAAGCACTATGAGAAGTTTCTGAAACGTGTTTGTCCAGGACAATGCCATCAAGACCACCAGGAAGAAACACTGTACAGAATGTTTTGCGTAAAACATCTATAGCTTGATGTAGTATGTTTCAACATCATGGGGTAAGCTTTCATGCTCCCCGGGGAAGTTACCTGACATGTTTTTAGTTCCTTCTCTCCTTCTCCTTCTTTCCCGCCCTCCATCCCTCCCTCCCTCTCTCCCTCCCTCTGCAGCCAGTGGGATTGGCCATGGTCGAATAGATGTCCAGCGGGATGCTCTGGAGGACCCACAGAGGGAAGCGGACCCCACGTGGTCCTCAGGCAGCCAGCTGAGGCTCAAGGCTACTTGGGGAGGGGCAGTCATTTGAGGCCTGAGAGGCAGAATATGCCGTAAATGGGTCATCTTGGGTCAGTTAAAGTTTTAGGTGGTTTTGAACTGAAGCTCCCAGGGGATCTTAGAAGCAGAGCTGCAAGCCAAGCCTGGATTCACTGTGCGGAAAGGTAAACAGAGAACTAGTCTTAATTAGAAAATCGGAACTCCTTTTAATGACCTGCCCATATGTTACTGCATAGATTATCTATTAAGTAAATATGTTCCCTGGGATTTGAGCTCAACAACAACACCACGTAGCTATTTACTAGTGAAGAGAACTCATACAGTAAAAATATATGGAAATTGGATTATGTTAGGTAAAAATTATGATCAGTTTGCTCTTTAGAAAATAATGGAGTGAAATTCTGTGTTACTTTTCCTATACCTGGAGAAGGTGTGCTCAGAGGATTCATCTGAAGTCATGAATAGCAGGACATAGATGTTACAGAGTAAAAGTAATGGAAAAAAGCATCATCCACTTCTGAAAAGCTCTTTTGGTCTGTATCAACTTTCTAGGGGATTATCTAAGCACTACAGCTCTTGCTGTCCAAGATCTAAGGTGCCATATACAGGCACAGGCTACTGCACATGGTTTAAAAGAATGTGACCAAAGTCATAATTCCTTGCAAAGGGATCATCCGTAAAGCAGAGCCCCAGTTCCTGATTGAGGACCTCTTCAGGACAACTGCAAATTTATTTGTGTGTTCAGGGGTAATCCAAAGGTAATCACTTGAGGGCAACTCAGACTTTAAAAGTGTGCATCTGATGTTATGAATTAAACCTAACTTACTATCAGATGATGGAAGAGTGAGCTGAGGTGAAACACGAGCTTTCATTTTCACCAGAAGTTTTATGAAGTCCCCAGCACTGTTCTTTCAGTGAAACTTCTCCAAGTGAATCAGTACCAGAAGCTGCTGATGAAACACGAGCAACATGTTGCAGTTGTGGCTGCATTTGCATTCACACACCTTTCACCCCGTGACTTGCAACCCAGTCCTCATATCTGAGCCTTGTGATCAGTCCTGGTTCAGTGCAGAGTATCTTCATCTTGCTAAGAAAGCCACATACACCAAACACAGATCTAGCATCTCGGGTAAAACACAAACATAAGTAGCTTCTTAGGGAGTCACTGTCAGCAGAGCTGGTGCTCCTGAACATGTTTCATACTGACCTCCTTTGGCAAGCAGGTTCAGCCACAGGACTGTGTTAATGTTGACTGCGTGTCAAACATCCCCCTATGTCTCTAACTGTTGCATAGTAGCCAGCTAGACCAAGAAAAACCAAAAAGGCTGCTCTGGTAAGGCTGTGACTTTTTAAAAGATGGATAGTTGATCTTTGTGACAAATTAGTGAGAGAAAAGAGCAGGCATTGGCCCTGTTGTTGTCTGTCTTGGACCAAAGACAGGCACTAGGGACAGAGAAAGCCACTGCGCAGGGGTTTGATCTCACCCTCCCTGACCCTGCCTGGTTGTCTGCAGTGGAGGCTGGCCACAAGGTGGGTGACAGGAGGGCTCTTCCAGCGGAAGAACACTCCATATCTTCGCCATTGGGAGCAGCAAGTCTGGAGCGTGGTGCAGGTCCTCGTCAGCTCAATGATCCTGTCTGCTGGGCTTTCTTTCTCTACTCTGCTGTAGCAGGAGCAGTCTTCTCTTTCTCTCCCTGCTCATATGACAGAGAGCCAAATAGGACCTACTAGGGGTGATGGGAGATACCATAGTGTGTTGCTGCTCTCGTCCTGGTAAATTCCTGCACAAGCCACAGAAGAAATGAGGTTTCTATCAAGATGGTTTGGATACTTGTGATGTTCATCTTGCCTTATACTTGGTGGGAAATGAATTATTCACTTTGAGTCAATTTTTTTAAAGTCATTAAAGAGAGGCGCTGTGTATTTCTCTTCTTTGCCAAAGATAAACAATTAAGAGATGTTATGGAACAGTTTGTGCCTTACTCAGAGACTGTGAGATATTAAAAAAAAGAGACAGTGCAACTTAGTGCTTCACTGAGCAAACTAAACAATGTATAAATGCTGTCACCACGTTGGCTGTCAGCCCAAAACAGTAAGATGGAAATCTGAAACACTAAGAATGAAGTTTTAAAGTTGCTATTTCATTATGCCAAAAACCTGAGTGTACATCATAAACCTCAATTCTGTAGTTCATTGTAAAAGAAACAGAACACAGATAGTCCACTCAGATCTAACAGCATGAACTATCCATTCACCATAAGTGTAGCTCCTGAGTCTATCTGAAAGTGGCAGAAAGTAGATATGATTTTATGTTATATTATATTTTAACTATCCAAAGGGGGATGTAAACCGTGCCTTTGAGCCTTTTGAAATTTCCTTTTCTTTTTGCAGCCTGTACTGAACAACGCTCCCAAATGCCTCTCTATTCAAAGGTTACTCCACATGTGAAGGATCGTTACTTTCAAACTTAATTTCTATTATTTTTTAAAAGAAGTCCCTGATGCCTTCACAGAGAGAAATAAAAGGTTATAAAGAACTAACATTCAAAAAATTTGAAAAGCTCTTATTTCTCTGCACAGCCTAATCAGTCTGGAAAATACATCGCACATTTATTAAATACCAGTTTTTACTCAGGGGAAATCTGCAGGAAAAACAAAGGAAAAGTTGCTCTTCTACCATTCCGCTTCTTCCAATAAATCAACATTAGCATTTATAAAAAGAGAAGAGCTATTAACCTTCATTTGGCATGGAAATTAATCTCATGCATAGAAAGATATTCACCCCATTTCACAGAGGTTGCCCAGACTCATCAGTGGGAACTAAACTTTAGCAAACTTTCCCTGGAGAAATGTCTTTAACCTGAAAGGCAACAGCCACTGTGGGTTCAGTCTGTTTCACCACAGCATTCCTTGGTTTTCCCCTTGCAAAGTACACACAATCACAGAGTGGTCGGGGCTGGAAGGGACCTCTGAAGATCATACAGCCCAAGCGTGTATGGCATTAGCCCACTCCAAATGAAGGAGCTGCTTTTCATCCTCTACTCCTCTGCAAGCTGAAATGATATTCCCATGGGAATGTTATGATATATTGCTTACAGAGTGTTAATATTCTGAACCCAAAGGTAAGTTCAGCATAGGCTGTGCTGCTCTTCCGTCTATGTCAAGAGGGTTCCTGGAAAAGTACAGCTGTACTCTACAGCTCACTCAGTAGATCTCTTGTTAGCTACCTCAAAACTCTACCTCTCTTTTGTTAAGTAGTTCATGAAGCCAAAATGACCACAGAAGGATTGAACCTAGCAGTTTCACAGAAACATGTAAAAAATGACCGTAAAGTCACAAGACTGAACACAACATTCAGTCTTACTATAGTTATCTGTTTATGGAATAGCTGGTACAATGAATTGTGAAATACGGAGATAACAATAGCTCCAGATTTTACCATAACACATTGGATATAACACTGTATTTAGGCTGTTAACAAAACTTGAATTACACATGTATTAACTTAAAACACTCAAATCAGGTCTTCCCACAGCAGTGCTGCAGCAGCAGCAGATACTCATCACTTAAATTGCTTCTTTTTAATTTGCAAGGCCAGCAGTATGTTTTTAGTGGCTTGGCTCTGTTACAGGAATTAAATTATAGACTAAATTATCTAATGTGTGTCATGCACTCTATGGTTACCAGTAGTCAAATTGCTTCTAATATACAGGCCAAACCTTATACAGCCAGGGGCTACTGACTATGGTTTGCATATTTGTATGATTTTCCCAAGAAATTGAAGCTTTGTTTCAGTGCTGCTGTGCTGACACACTAAAAACTTATGTTAAATATCCTGGTTATATCATCTCCATCACCATACAATTTGTATGCATATATGAAGGAAGAAAATAAGAGGTTACAGTTGTCTATCATGAAAATCAATGTGCACACACTAGAAGTGGTAATTTCTGAGCTTGTCACCATGTCTCCCCGTGCAAAGCGGTATTGTACTACATACAACAATGCGACTGAAATACCAGGGGTAACACAGTCTTGCTTTTTGTGCAGCTGCCTCACTTCCAGCTGGAGAATACGTTCTTTCCTGTAGTAGCTCTTCACCCACTCAGCAGAACATCGTCAGGGAAGGTCAGAAGAAATGAGATGCCCTCATAGTGCTTTCATACTTGCAGCATGGTATTTTTATTGATTTTAAGTGTTTATTTCACATGCAGAGTGTTTAACTGCATCCTGCAGAACTCTTTGAAGTTGTTAATTTAGTCTAATTCATATACCAAATTTTCCTTTAGCTTTGATTCTAGAATCTGCAGCATATAGCTTATGTCATGGGTTAGGGCTGGGACAGCCACTAACATGGACAGACACTCTCTAACCCCCTCTTGCCCCTGCAGATGGGAAGGAAAAGGGAATGAAGCAGAGAGACTTTCAAGTCAGAGAAGAAAAAAAAAAACTAGAAAAGCTTTAATGAAACAATAATAGAAATAATAAAGGAATGATAAAAGTAAAGAACTATATACAACTATAGATAGTAGCCCGATATCAAACCCAACTCCCTCCCCTGATATCAATCCCCGCTGACGCTGCAGAGCTGGAGGCGCTGGGGAAGCCCCAGGCTCAGTGGCGGTGGCGGAAGCTGGATACAGGAGCTGGATTCGGGAACTCAGGATCCGAATCAAACGTAGGAGGTCAGATGGAGTCCTCCCTGGACACCAGCCATTGCAGAAGAGGGGCGAAGAAGGGGAGAAACACTCGTGATCACTCAATTTATACTAAATATGACGTATATGGGATGGAATGCTCTCATTGGTCACCTGCCCTGTCTATTACCCCCAGAGGTGCAACCTTTTACTTCCTTGTGACCCCTCTTACTACCCGGCACCCCCAGCGTGGCACACAGGAGCCAGCAGTGGCCTTGGTCACTACAGGAATAAGTATCAGCAAGAGCCCTTCTGCATCCCAGTCCCAGGCAGTAACTGTAAACATCAGGTGTTATCACTGCCAGTAGCACACACTGTCTGCACAAACATGCTGCCAGCCTCAGAAAGTGCAGCCTTTTAGAAGAGACTGAACTGAGAAGTAAAAATCACTAAACAGGACTGGGTTTTTAGCTAAACCCAGGACATTCCACCCCTCTTCCATGCCATTTATGTCATATTGATCACAAGGTAATGATCTACGTATAGGAAAAGTTTAGTAAGTTCATTAAGTTCAGAGTCGTGGATTCCATCCATCATAGCCGTCTCTCAGGGCAGGAAAGTTCATGTGAGATTCGTTACAGTTCATGTCCATAGGCTGTAGCTTCACTTCGAAGAAGTTACTGGATGTCACTCCGTGAGGCTAGCTCTGGTCATCACTGGTTTATTATTCTGAAAAACAGTTATTGAACACTGTTAGTATTATGTTACAACGTCATGCAGGGTTAAATCGAGTATTCTCACCCAGAGTTAGATTACCTTGAGGTACACATTGAACTTCACCATCTTTCATCATCAACCACCAAGTAGTTCCAAGTCCTTGAGTGAAAGCAACACCACGAATGGATTTGCCTTTGTCTGAAGCAGGAAATACCCAGACAGTCTTCCCCAACAAATTCTTTTCATACACCACAGGGACTTTATCTCCCTCTGCTGTATGTAAAGGCTCTGAATGAGCAGGACCAGCACAATTAATGGATCCTCCGGTGTTAACTAACCAGGTGGCATGTGCTAAATGCTTGTCCCAGTTTTTAAAAGTTCCACCTCCCATTGCTTTCAGAGTGGTTTTAAACAGTCCATTGTATCGTTCAGTTTTCTCAGAGGCTGGTGCATGATAAGGAATATGATATACCCATTCAATACCATATTTTTTAGCCCAATTGTCTATAAGATTGTTTTTGAAATGAGTCCCACTATCTGATCCAATTCTTTCTGGAAAATAAAATTACAGTTTTTAATGTCAGGAAAATACTAAATTATTTGCATTGAAACAAGTTGCTGTTTTCCTTTTTTGTTAGTCTACAACCAAAAATTTACAAGCTTGAGGTCATCAGCAGGATACAAGGTCATTAGCAGGAAACGGCGTCATCTCAGGAAAAGACTCGATGCATAACAGAACTGCAAAAATACAATTCCCCGTTGCTCTAGTGAAAAAAACAAACAACAACGGGGCACTGAGAAAGACTTTCAGAATGGTATTTCTGCCCAAAGTACACAGGAGGTTATTTGGAAACTGTCTTATTGTTGGGCTCTCTGAGATGATGTGACCCTGAACAGCTACTTCTCACAGTGGCCACACAACAAACAAACTACTGTAGCCAGAAGCCCCAGTGCCTTTCAGTCACCATCAACAGCTGCAGATAGCTAGGGCAATGAAATCTGTGCGCAGTCAAGAATTAGTTTTGGTTTTGGCATGCAATAATGAGGAAAAGAAAGCTGAAATTGAGCCCTGCAGTAGTTTGCCTTGCAGTCAAAATGTTTCCTATGGTGTAAATATCTCTGGGAAATAAAATTTCCCTGTTTTGAACTTATTTTTTCTTTCTTTTTGTTGTTTGTTAACAATTTAATTATCGGTGACGTCATTTGGGCTAGTTTGAAATAAATGCACCTTATGGAAGACAGTATTTAAGCCAAATTTTCCCTGTCTGCCTTTCTACCCAGTTATCACCAGAGAATTTACAGTGAGTACCCGACACTGTTGTTTTTTTAAGAAGCTAGTCATGTGATCTGTTATCATTTCGCCTAGCAAAGTCAAACTGAAAATAAATGTCATTTTACCACAAGTAAACTGCTTGAATTTTAGGTCATTTTTATTTTATATTTGTTCCTGCACTGTTAGAAGATCTGTCCTGCCATGCTTGCCTTACTCTGGCATACCATTAAGAATAACTAGGTTTCTGTTACACTTGATTTAATTTACATAAAATTTGATTTAAACGAAGATATGTAAATCAATCAGGATCAAAAAATATAACTAGAGGAAGCTAAAAAACTTACAACAGGAAGAGTATGTTGGACTAGAAGGTTTTGTTTGTTAAATGTTTGTCTCTGGCTTAGAGAACTTAAAAAGTTCTGAACTTATGATAACTAGGTTTTCCCATCCAGAAAAAAAAGTTTAATTAAGACAGTTCAGGCTTTCACAGATCTTCATATTCTCGTATACGTTATTTAATTTTTCAAAAGGGTGAGAAGCTGCTTCTATTAACAGAATCTGAGAAGAGAAATGCACACAACAGTATATTTTGTTCAATTAATGTGCAAAAAGCACATAAAATGCAATAGTATTGAGGAATACGTGAACTTTTCTGAAATTACATGATAAAACTCTGAAAGTTGCTTATTCTTCTTTTCTCCCATCTCTGTAATATTGCTATTCTAATGTTTCATCGTCAATTGCTATCTGAAAAACTGAGACAGTACATCTTTCTACTATTGCAGTCACTGAATTCTGTTTCTAAGCAGTAATACAGAAAAGCACTATCAAACCCTAAAATTTAAAGAATTTAAAACCTCATAAGTTTCAAGACAATCTTTAACAGGTTCTAAGTAATGGAGACTGCTACGTGTCTGGAAAAATTCTAGCATTTGGTCTCTCAGTTCAGAGCAGGTTATAGTGTCAAACAGATCTATCAAAATCAGTGGGGTGGAGTACTCAATGGTGTTCACATCAGCTTCAGAGAAGAAAAGAAAAAAAAAAACAGACCTCAGAGGCAGCTGGAGAGATGGGACACATGCCATTGATCTGGTGGCAGAAGATGTAGCATGGAGAAAAAAAATCTACCCACACCTTGACAGTGAGTGCAGCTGGTCAGGAACTCGTGGAATGCAATTCAACAGCATGTACCAGTGGTTTTGTGCTTGCCATTTCATGGGACCCTTGCCCAATTTAGTTGCCTTCCCATTCTTTCAACTGTGGATAGATATAGTGCATTTCAATGACTTCATCCATTTGCATCCTACTTGACCCATGAATACGTCTTCCCCAAAGTATCACTTGCCACACTCAGTGATCAAAAGACATGAGAGATCATTCGTCCCTTGGAGCTCCAAATGTGCTTATTAGATTCATGATGGAAACAGTCTAAACAATCCCTAACACTCATCTAATTAAAAGACTGTCCTATTCAGGAGAGACTTAAACGTAGCTGTCCTAAAGCCCTGTAGGTTCAACAGACCATTGCTGTTTTGAAGGACTTGCTCTAGTGCTCAAATGTATAGGAATGCCAAAGCCGGAGCTCTAAATAGGCATTCAGAATTAAGAAACTATTCTAAGTAAGGGTATACAAACACACAAATATCAAATTACAGAATCATAGAATGTTAGGGGTTGG
>NW_009715402.1:16078-16292 GCF_000703405.1 Apaloderma vittatum | reverse complement strand
ACCTCCTGAGGTTGGGCTGGGCCACCTCTCCTGCCTGTCACGGTCCCTCTGGATGCCATCCCTTCCAATGTGCGTCATTCCTGCCTTTTATGAAAGGCTGCAACCTCCCCATGCCGTGTCCCTGCCCACTGTCACTGAATCAGGACGAGGAGACCAAACGTCCTTTTCTCCGCTAGTTACTGCTGACCGTCGCTATCGACGCCTTTATCGCAGC
>NW_009715402.1:494-16047 GCF_000703405.1 Apaloderma vittatum | reverse complement strand
GAATAATCTGTTCCAGCGGGAGGGCAGAAAGTACACCCCGTCCAGGACAGCAAGCCTGGGTCAGTTCAGGCAACCAGCCTTTTCCCCCCACCTTGTTTAAACCAGCAGTGAGCTGGTATCTTGTAATTGAAGAGCCCAGTGATAGCAGCAGCCCTCACATTTGATGGCTGGACTCTCCGGGAAGGGATGAGGATGCTGCAGAGGGCAGATGCCCGCGCGTGCGCTGAGCGTTCGTCCGTTTGGAGTCTCAATTTTCCCCTTGTTTTGCTTGTGTTTCCTTTATCTCTTGCCAAAGGATTAATTTAAATACATTCTCATTTCATTATCTCACTATCTTGTGTTGGTTTTTTTTCCTTCTCCCTGCCAGACTGTCTATACTTGATTTGCAGTTAATTTTCCAGAGTGCACGCAGCTTCTTGGACAGGGAGGAAAAAGTCTCCTGACGTACAGTTCTCGCACTGAATCACAACGCTCTGTTTCGTGTCATTCTCTGGCAAATGTAATTCACTGTGGGAATTAGGTTTGTGGTTCGGATCCTTGGGTCTAAGACAGCTCTTTGCTATAAATCATCAGCAAACAATACAGCAGCTCGATTTCTGACCGACAGCTCAGTCAGCATATGTCATTACTCCACTCTGCTTTATTTACTTTTTTCATTAAGCTTAAGTGTAGAACTGCCCACGTTAAAAAAAAAAAAAAGAAAAGAGTAAATTAGCTTCAACAGGAATGATTAAAGCTATTACCATATTCTAATTTATCACCCATTACCAGACAAATGAGTGTGCGCTGGCTTCGTGCTCTCTGCCCACTGTGCTCTTTGCTGCCAGCGTTGCTTCTAATAACAGAAGGTGCTTGACACCACTTAGAAACGTCGTGCCCAAAATGTAATCCAGCACCTCACAGCGTCCAGATTCAGGTGGAAAACAGGACTGCTATCTCATATATATTTCATATAAAGCCCTGCTGCTTGTAGTTGCAAGTATGGAACAGAAAGATACCGTTTCAGGGGAGAGGAGACACGAGAAGCAGGAACTGAAGTGCGGGAGAGGAATAGAGAAAGCATAAAATAGCAATTATTAAATAATTCTGTGTCAGAAATTCTCTGGCTCATATATTAAATCCTAGAATAATTTAGTTTGGAAGGGCTCTCTGCAGATCTTGTTTCCTCAGCCCCTGGCTCAAATCAAAGCCAACTTCAAAGTTAGATGTAGAGTTTCAAATTTAACCAAGAAAGGATATTTCCATCCCCTCTCTGGGCCCCAGTTCCACCCTTCCCATGCATGTGTTTTCTCCCAATGTTGAGCTGAATTTTTCCTGCGGCAACTTGTGCTCGTTGCATGTGACGCTTTCGTGGTGCGCCTCCACGTAGAGCATCACTCCCTCCTCCTTCTTAACCCCCCATCAGGTAGCTGCAAATGGGCGATAAGGTCTCCAACTTGCCTTCTCCTGGCTGAGCAATCCCGGCTCCCATCCTCCCCTCCGTGTGCTCCAAGCCTTGGGAGTACCAGTCTGACTATGAACCACCACAATTCCTCTTCCAGTCTGATGATCCAGCCAGTCGTCCACCCATCCAGTAGATCATTCTGAGGGCCATGCTGTGATCGTGGTAGACGGTACCTGTGGCTTTCTTTCTGGGGGCACCTTATCCCTGCCTGCAGTGCCTGAAGGGACCTACAGGGAGGCTGGGGAGGGACTTTTGACAAGAGTGTCCAGTGACAGTACAAGGGGAAATGGGTTTAAGTTGAAGGAGAATAGATTTAGATTAGACTTTAGGAAGAAATTCTTCAGTCCGAGGGTGGCAAGACTCTGGAATAAATTGCCCAGAGAGTGGCTGCCCCCTCCCTGGAGGTGTTCAAGGCCAGGTTGGATGAGCCCTTGAGCAACCTGGGCTGGTTGAGAGACGTCCCTTCCAACCTGACATTCTATGATTCTGTGATTGATTCTTGTCAGCCAACGAGCTGGTTGTTTCATTAGTGAAGGCAGTTGGAGTTGCTATCGATGATAAATTCGTGCTTCGTGAGCCCATGGTGGCTCTTCCCAATCACCTCCTTATCCTTCACATACGTGCTTATGGTTTCCAGAAGGATTTGCTTCGTGAACTTCTGGGTAGGGAGGTGAGGCTGACTGAGTTGGCATTCCCCTCCTCGTCCTCTTCGCCCTTTTTGAAGGTGGGCGCGATATTTCCCTTTTCTAATCATCAGGGACCTCCCCCATCACCGTCACCGTTCAGAGATGACAGAGAGTGGCGACGACATCAGCCAGCTCCCTTGACACCCTCAGAAACATCTCATCTGGCACGATGGACTTGTGCTTGTCCAGGTCGCTTGAGTGGTCTGTAACTTTTCTCGATCAACAGTTGTCCTTCACTTCTTCAGATGCTGCCAAGACAACACTCTTGGGCACACAGGAGTGGAGATAGCTGATAAAAAGTGAAAAAAGGAGACAAATTATCTCAGTCTTCTCCGTGTCCTCTGCTGCTAGGTCCTTTGCCTCCTTCTTCAGCGGGCTCATGTTTCCCTTAGATCCCCTTTGGCCGCCAACGTGCCTGCTGAAGTCCTTCTTGGCGCCCTTCTTGACGATGACAACTCCAGCAAAGTGCTGGCTTGTCTCAAACCAGCCCTGCACAGCCAGCCCTCGCAGACCCACCAAGGACAGCATCTTGTGGGATCCCGCTGACTAGACCCCTAAAAAAGCCGAAGTCCATTTAATTCCCATTTCTTGTAATTGTTATTACGTCTTCTTACCTCCCTTTGCGTCACTCCTTTTTCCCATAGTCAGAGAATCACAGAATGGTTTGGGTTGGAAGCAACTTTAAAGATCATCTAGTTCTAACCCCACGAGCAGGGCCACCTCCCACCAGAGCAGGTTGCTCCAAGCTCTGTCTAACCTGACCTTGGACACTTCCAGGGAGGGGACTTTCACAACTTCTCTGGGCAGCCTGTGTGTGGTCAGTGCCATAGTGTTGCCTACATCATCAAATGCCTTCACTCCCCTGATTCTCCTCCAGGCTCTCCTGGGTTCTCCTCCAGGTTCTCCTCCAGGTCCAGCACATGCAGGTGTCACCGCTCTGGGATGTTAAAGCGTGATGGGGTGTGTGTTCCTGACCCAAGCTGATGAAGCCGCATCATTAAGCCCATCTCTCCACTCCTTGGGATCATAGACTTGTTGGCTTTGCCTTTCCCTGCGGTGTCTGTCTTCTGCCCTTTTGACTCTCGATGTGTCCCATGTCCCATAGGATGAGGGGGAATGGCCTCAAGTTGCGCCAGGGGAGGTTTAGATTAGTTATTAGGACAAAATTCTTCACTGAGAGGGTAGTTAGGCACTAGAACAGGCTGCCCAGGGAGGTGATGGAGTCACCATCCCTGGAGATGTTTAAAGAACGAATAGATGTGACACTTGAGGATATGGTGTAGTGGTTAGAGAAATGCTTGGAAAAAGGTTGGACTTGATGACCCTGGAGGTCCTTTCCAACCATAATGATTCTGTGATTCTGTGATTCGTGACGTGGCTGGTGAAGTCCCACGAGAGAGGAGATCTGAGAAAGCGTCCAAGACAGGCAGGAAGGCAGGATGGATAAAGAAAGCGTGTGTGAAACTGCGCGAGGGATAAACAGGCTGAGAATTACACTGATCCAGACTTGGATGAGGATTTTAGTAGAGTGAAAAATACAGGTTTGGGCGAAGTCGAGGGAGGATGCGATGGAGCTTGGCCAGAAGATAGCTATTGACAGAAAAAGCTTGTGGGTGCTATTTAAAGTCACAGGTTGGCTTGTCATTTTTTCACTGTTTTGTGGTGTTTAATTTGTTTTGCTGTTGATGCTTGACTGGTGTCTCGCAACTCCTACTCTAGGAGACTCTAAAACAAGTTCCTGGCAGGATTTGTTTAACGTAGATGGGCGATATCGGGGTGTACTTCTAATAAATGCCAAGACTGACACATGTTGGTCTTGTGCAATCGAGTGGTCTTGTCCTCGATGCTCCTCTAGACATGTGAAACTTCAGCTTCTTCGCTGAATTTTTGTGTTTTCTTCTTTTTTTCCCCCCTTTCTTTCATGAGAAAACTATCCAGCAAGAAGGCACAAAAGAATATAGAAGGCAGATTGGTGTTTGCTGTTTTCCGTTCATTTACTGAAAACAGCTGGTAGCCATTTAGGAGAATGGCAGAAATATTGCAACTTCTGTCAAGACTGAAAGTAAACACATGATTAAGGCAGAATTGACAGCTCCTGCTTCACCACCAATTATTTGTCATCACGCTCTGGTGAACGACATCAAGACGAAAATACGTCGTCATGATGTGGATGGAGATATTATTTATTTGTACTGGCACCAAGTGGCTTCATCTGCTTGCTGAGCGCCTTGGAAATACAGCGAGATGAACCGTGGCTGTCGTTTAACTCTTCCTCTGCTGGGTTCTTCCCAAGGTTTATACAATTATACGGAAAAATTTAACTATGTAATCTTTGCGAGGGGGTGGAAATAAGCCGAGTTAATTGATCCTGCTTGGGAAATGCAGGGCAGCGTATGGTTAAATGGCTGCTTGTTGGCTTGCCCGCTCTGCTCCCCGTTGTTGCACCACTGGTCTCGAAAAACCCGAGCAGTGTTTCCCTCTTATAAAGCGTGAGATCAGATTGGTATTTTTGAAAAAGCAGAGTTTTAAAACCCCAGAAAAACCTCAAACCTCTCTTGTTTCGCCTTAGCGAGGAGCCTTTTCGTACGAAGCGAGCCGGTGGCTTCTCTTGGAATCGCCTGGCTCTTTGGAGTGGTAAATTAAGACTTAATGTGGCATCTGCTACCTATTAACATTTCACCCATACCCACAGAAACACGATCACATGTGATCGTATTGAATTAGCCCAAAGATTTGTTTTCTCCGAGAAATCTTGATCTCTTAGAAAACATCCCTGCCGGAGCGCATCGAACGTGACAGGGCTGCTCTTTGTTTCAAGAAAACTTGCGTTTCTGATCTGCATTTATCCTAACCAAGCGTCGGGGTGAAGGCTGGTTGGGTTTTTAGCTTTGGACGGAGCGGTCGGGAGGTTCAGGCGTGCTCCTCGCTGCCTGCCAACGTTTGCGAGCGCTTAACCTCTCTCGCTAGCGAAGGTCACGTGCATCAGAGATGGAGCTGTAAGGCACTGATGTCTTACATGAATGAGAATAATCTCGCAGATGGGAGAAGGCTGGAAGTGAGATAAAAACCGAGAGTATTAATTTTTTTTTTTTCCCCTTAATTCTGAAGGACGACGGAACTTCATTATCCAATCTGCTTTAAAATTGAGCGACCTAATGAAATTTCACACCCACTAAATTTAATCATGGATTACTCATGTGGGATTTGAATCAGATAAAAAAGAATGCCTCAGATATTTGGTAGCACTTGCATAAGGTAATAAAAAAATCCGCAGCGCTCTTTGTCCTTTCTGGCAAATGTGAGTTGCTTGACCTACTTTTCTTTTCGTCACTTTTTTTTCCCTTTTTTTTTTCCCTTTTTTTTTTTTTTCCCTGGCATTCATGGACCTGACCCCGACTTCCTCCTGGGCATCAGGGAACAGCCAGTCCCGCTCTCACATACAAGCAGACAGATGTTGTTGATGCGCGGTGGATCATTGCTTTTGCTGCAAGTAGTTTGAGGCTGGGAGAAGAAATAAATATTTTCACTTGTGTATGAAAAGCCCTCTCTGGTAAGAGAGGGTCATTGGGAGGATGGATGCTGGGCTCAGGTTCTGCTCTGTGTTTCATTCGGGGCTGCTGGATGACCTTTTGCAGATCGCTTTACCCCTCCAAACCTTCGGTGTATGAACCCAAATGATGTTTGAATCAACGGGGATGTTCTGAGCCCCCTGAGAAGTGACGGTGCTTTTAGCAACCTTGAGATGACACGTGCTCTGTGCTTACAGACCGGGGTTTTCTCTCCCTCGCTGTGTTTCTAGATGAGTAGCCATTTATTGCCACTCTTCTAAGTCTTAATTCTGGTAGAAAGCAAAGCTTAAATTCCCCAGCAAAGCAATACATGGGGGAGAAGTGGAGATAAACAGGAAACCTTCACTTGAATTATTCAGGAATCTACTTGTTGCTTACAAAAAATGACCGAACACGCAGCGCGTGCTGGTTTTACAAGCAAATTTCCGATCTATAGGCATTGGGTCCTCATGATTTAAGGGTAGATTGATGATCTTGGATTCCATCAGTGACAGCTTCTAAGCAGTCAGTGGATCAAATCTACTTAGCGTTGACAGAGGTTACCAGAAAAAGTAAAAGGAGCACATCCTTGGGGTGAATCTCTTCTGCTCTTCTCCCTTCTGACACAGCTACTCTCCCCCTGCAGGGGTTGACCTGGTGGCGAGGATTGCCAGAGGATTCTGGAAATAGCAGTTCTCTTGTGTGTTAGTAGAGAATTAAGATTTAGGAGATGTTTGTCAACATCTCCTTGTTCCAGGTAGCACCCAAGCGCAGAGCAAGACCATACTCCTCACCCCCAGAGCCCAAGTGAAGCAGATAAAGGTGGGTGACGGAGCACGATGGCAGCCTGGAATCACTTTTTGGAGGTATACAGTCAAAGGAGCATTTTGAAGAGATTTTGGATATTTAGGAGGAATTCTGGCCTTTCCTAGTGGGACAGCCTGAGGGTGATCAAGCGCACAAAGGTGCTTATTTTGAAATACTCTGAGTGAGCAGCAGAAGCAAGTCTAGCATGCCTGGAGCAACCAAGGAGTTGGTGCCTTATTGCTGAATACAGACGGCAAAGGGCTGATTAGGTGATGGAGAACCTCGAAAGAAGCAGAAATTGCTGATTCTTGGTGAAGGAAAGGGAGACAGTCAAGTTGAGTGGAGGAGAAAAGGCAGGGACGAAGGAAATGATCTTTCTAGCGATATTCTGAATAGACAGTGGTGGAACAGAAATGCATTTGCCAAGGTTGGGGGAAAAACTATTGTGACAGCTGGGATGTGAGATGGTGTGTGGGTGGTTGCCTGGCTGGGTGGGCAAGGCTGTGTTTTCAGGATGTTATGCACAAAGAATCTGAAAGTCTTCAACCTAGTTTGATGTGGGAGCATAAACCGGTTGAAGACAACGATGAAGTTATAAGGGCAAGTGACAGAGAAGATGCTGGGCATAGTGGAGGCAGAAGTAGTAAGAAGAGCGTGTGGTGGAAGCTCACATACTTCTACTGTCTGAGAGCCTCAGCTGATGGGTAGGCATTCTGGAAATCCATGAAGATGTGTCAAGCCGAAATGTTATTTGGACGGGAGGAGTCAGGTCTACAGTAGACACTGCTTGAGTTTTCTGTATGAGAGTCAAGAGCTTTAAATTCCCTTTCAGGAACAGTTGAAGTTGGGGAAGGCAGCAGTCTTCTGACAGGTTAGGAGCCTGGCTCTCCACAGCACAACAAAGTCAGTAGATGGACATCTCAAGATGGAGAGAGAGATAGCCTTTGTTGTCAGACTTTTTCTGCTTTTGACAGAACAATTATTTCGAGGCTCGCATGATCTCTGCCTGGCGCCCACTGGGTGCCCTTCATCTTCAAAACAACAAAAAGGAAAAGAAGCAGCTTCTGCCTTGCACATAGATGCATAAAAAGATCCATCAGCAAACTCAACAGCGGCTTCAAATGTTTCATCAAGGAATATGAAATCTCATCACAGCTGGATTACCTACAAGCTTCAAAGTTCTTTAAGGTCAAAAGGTAGTTAAATTGTATAGAACAGCAGGAAACAAGGGCACGGAGGCTTCCTCTGGAGGCACCGAGGAGCGGCTTGTTTTGCGTGCCGTCTTCAACACTTGGCCTGCTACTTTTTTTGTTCTTTTAATCCCTTCCTGCTAGCATTTTCTAGGTTCCTATGGTTTTTTTGTCAGTCTTTTCACACCGCCAGAATGAAGGGAATTTTCTGCTGAGTAGAAGCGAAGGTGCCGTTCAATTATAAAAAGTGTTCTTCAGTATTGGCAAATCCTTTAATGTACCCGTATGGTGGTAGGAGCTAATGCCACCGTCGTCTTTTTTTGTTGTAATGGACAGCTGTAACTTTTGTTCACTTCCATATGTGCACGTCTGGAAACGGTGGCCATGAGAGGCAGGAGGGCTTTCAGGCCATATTCATCCAGACACGTGCTTTTTTTTTAGGTGACCTCCATCAAGCATCTAGAGTGACCATGAACTAAAAGCAACGGGTTTGGATCTATTCAGTTGCTACCGATGATGACAAATCTCCTCCGTTGCTAGTTTCTTGGGGAAAAAAATAAATAAATCAGTGGTTTAAATGAGATTGATGCCTGCCACAGCTTTTACAGTCCATATGAGAAATACTTGTAAGGCCGAGAGTGAAGGTGGTGATGGATTACAGGCAGCTGAGGCTCGCTCGAGGAGTGGTTGCTGCTGCCAGATACAGCAGAGATTACTCCTCCTCTTTTGGTCTCCTACCAGCACCCACACCTGCTTCACCTGCAAAGGAGTTCATCCCTCTTCTTGGGAGATGCAATTGCTCGTCTTCCCTGTAATGCGCTATGGTTATAAAACCCTAAGTTGAGCCATTAATATGTATAAAAAAAATTACAAGACTGTATCTGCTTGGCTGGAAGGCAAATTATTTGTGGTGTGGAAAGTGTGCTGCTGTGCTCACACACGGCCGGAGCTGCTGAGAGGTAAGATGGTGAGGTGTCCACGGCTGTTAGGGACATCTCTTGGTAGCCTTCTGTGTTGGTACCTATCCCTCAGCACCATCTCTCTACTCTTAGAATCATAGAATGGTTTGGATTGGAAAAGACCTTTAAGATCATTGAGTCCAACCGTTAACCCAGCACTGCCAGGGCCACCACTAACCCATGTCTACACGTCCTTTAAATCCCTCCAGGGATGGGGACTCCACCACTGCCCTGGGCAGCCTGTGCCAGGGCTTCACAACCCTTTGGGTGAAGAATTTTTTCCTAATGTCCAATCTAAACCTCCCCTGGTGCAACTTGAGCCCATTTCCTCTTGTCCCATCACTTGTTACCTGGGAGAAGAGACCGACCTCACCTCACTACAACCTTTTTTTCAGGGAGTTGCAGAGAGCAGTGAGGTCTCCCCTCAGCCTCCTCTTCTCCAGGCTGAACAACCCCAGGACACGCTCCACCACCTCAATGTCCTTCTTGTTGTGAGGGGCCTAAAACCAAACGTTTAGGTTTCTCCAGAAATAATCCTTAAGAAAGGGCTTGAAAACTGTCCTGAGAGCTTGGAAAAAGCTGTCAGGGTAGGGAATAGGGGAAATGACAGAGCCTTAAAGGCAGGAGTGAGTGGTGGAGGGAGGAACACCAGAAAAGGAGAGCGTCTGGTCTGCTGGAGGGGGATGAAGAAACCAGCAGCGACGCTTTGAACGAGTGTTTTCAAATATGCTTTGCATTAATTTTACCCAGAAGCATTTGCTGTGGATTTAGATTTAAAACCTGCGTTTGCTCATTACCGAGCAGCCGATGAATGCCAAATCACGTCATTACTTTCGGAGTGTTTTTTTATCTTGTCCCATTATCTGGGGTTGCTCAGATCCTGTTCATTCTTAGTTGCCTTTACTGGATATAATTGGGTTTAGGCAAGTACGATACTAAATGAAGTGTTGATAACGAGAAGGATCGTTCATCTTTCCAGTCGTAGGTGTGGGGTTTTTTTTCTCTTTCTCTCCCTCGTGGTGTGCCGAGGGCTGTTTGGCAGTAATTGTTCTGAGCTCTCTGCATTCAGATGTATTTCATCACTGTCAGTATGTATGTACTGACCATACCCTCGCTGCTGGAGCACACGATCTGTAGGAATTTGCCTGCGGAGCTGAAGTTTTTCTGTCCCCCTTCCTACGACGGCTCAGCGAGCGCTCAGCGGAAGAATCGCAAAATGACCTTAATGCCTTTGAAAAGTTAACTACCGTGTTTAACTCAATAACACGGAAAGGAAATTGGCTTCCATTCCTAAAAACGTCTCCTCCTGGAGGAGTGGATGAGGTCTCCGTTTATCATAGCAGCTGAGATCAACAGGAGAATGTTACCGAGTTCCTGCGACGCTTTTAATAGAATATGGAGGCAATGCCCTTAAGTTGTTCCCTACTCAAACAAAATGTTTGGTGAGCATTGTTAGTCTATCCTGGCAGGACCAGAAGCACCTAGCAGCAGGAAATGTCACCGTAGTCAACGGCTAAAAAAAACCCCCACCCCTCTCGTTATATCATTTATGTTCCCGTGGGAGAATTCAGGAAGAGAACTCCTGGAGAATACGGTGAAGACTATGCTTAGCATCTTTTCAAAAGTGTCTCATGGAAAAAAGAAAACATGTGCTTCCCTTCTCAAAAGTGCACGGTTAGTAAGAAGAACGTGCCATGACAAGGATGCCTCAATGAAGTTAGAAAATGTTGGAACAAAACCCCCAAAGTTACCATCCTGCAAAATCTTCACATGGAAGGGATTATGGTAAGAAATGGTCAGAAGGAAATCACAGAACCGCAGAATTGTTGGGGTTGGAAGGAACCTCTAGAGATGATCTAATCCAAACGCCCTGATAGAGCAGGATTGCAGTACCAAGAGACGTGTTAGAACTTCGTAAAGGGCTCACTGTGAATGTCTTTTATGCTGCTCATCCCCCTCGGCACATTCTAGAGCATTGCCCATTGTCTTTTATACGGCAGAAATTCCAGTTTGACCTCGATACTTCTCAAGGTACCGGAGTAAATATTTCTATATAACCATTGTACAAATATATATGTATATAACCATTGTAAACTGGATACCTGCTTAACATGACAGTGTCAGGATGTATTTTTTTTTCCCCTCTGGCACACACAGCTGAACCTCTGACTTTGCACGACTTCAGTGTTTTCCCACATCTGAATCAATTTTTACTACTGGCGAGCCTCGTGCTCTGACGTTCTGTCTTTATACTAAATAGCCTAGTCCCACACGGCGTTTTAAAACACGGGAGCTTGGCCTAACCTGTCCTGGAGGGCTCTTTGTCTTTACACAGAGCCGTTTGATTCCTGTATCTGTTTGAAAGTGTCTGAGGGCTTTCGAGATAAAATACGGTTGCCTCCTTTTCACTCCTCTCTGGTAGGCATAGTAAATGCCTTTGTTTCCAGGTGTAGCCCAAGCACTATAATTCCACTTGAAAATCCCATTAATCTCGTGCGCCCAATGATAACATTAAAAAAAAAAAAAAGTACAATATATGATTCCTCCTCCGCAGGCTTCCTATTATTCATCGTACACCCACGGTGCTGTCAGAGCAGGGCTTCATCAGTACTTCAGAGAGAAATTGAGTAAAATTTCCCAGGCTTAAGCTTGCCAGGATGTACCTTTTTTACTCCTTCTAAATCATCTCCTGTCTCTTACTCTTGGCAGGAAGGTGGGACTGCTGACATGGCTTTTAGTCTTTTATCCCTGCTCTCCGGGCATGGAGTCACAGCGTCACAGAAGGATTTGGGTTGGAAGGGATCTTCAAAGACCATCTAAGTCAACCCCACTGCCATGGGCAGGGACATCTTCCACTAGGCCAGGTTGCTCAAAGCCCCGTCCAGCTTGGCCTTGGACACTTCCACAACTTCTCTGGGAAAGACCAGGAGTGCTCCCTTGTCATCTCCCTGTTTCCTCGCTCACTCCAACATGTGGATGCTGGAGATGGGGAGAATCCGCCTTACTCACATTCACCCAGATGTACTGGTGGTGGCGGTCGAGGAGGTCTTACGAGACCTCAAACTTGAGCCAAGGTTTTAATCCTGTCTGTTGCCACGCGTGGGTTCAGGTCATATAGCTTGAAAGAGTCCCTTCAGTAGCAGAAATGATTCAGAAATCACCGAAGGTTGTCCCTCCACAATAGCCTGATATCTATCTCCAAATTCTTCCCATCACACAAACAGGACGAACTGGATGCCACCGTATTCCTCATGTCTTCATAGAATCATAAAATCATGTAAAACTTTAATTCTGAACAATCAGAAAAGTCCACCGTATTCCTCATGTCTTCATAGAATCATGTAAAACTTTAATTCTGAACAACCAGAAAAGCCGTAGGATGGTTGAGGGTTGGAAGGGACCCTAAAGATCATCTTATTCCAAGCCCTCTGCCCTGGGCAGGGACATCTCCCACTAGTGCACGTTGCTCAAAGCCTCAACCAACCTGGCTTCCCATTAAAGATTCACCCCTTAGAAATTCAGCTGAATGGTCGTGGGGAAAGTTTGAACTTCAGCAAGAACAGATTTGAATTGGAAACAAATTTAACCACGAGACTTTGGAACCTACCCTTGCACCCTATGGTCTCATTACCCTTTTTTTTTTTTCCCAAATAAGCTGATGTGCACCATTCTGGGGAGGGGGGTTTAGCTCGCTTTGTCTTCAGCTTGAACCCTTTCTTAACTATATTAATCTAATCTTTCCATCAGGATAGATATTTAGATATTGTCATATTTTACACATCCTTACACAGGTTGGAAGACTGAGCTGCCAGCTCTCTCTTGTTACTCTTTAGATTTGTAATTCCCCCAAGATAAAGTAGTATTAGGAACAGTCCCCAGTTTTCTCTCAGAAGTAATTTCTGATTTCCATATTAATCAAAAATAGCTTTACCTTCGTCCTGCCCTAATCCTAGTAACAACACGGAAAGAAGATTACATTCTGTAGATGTCAGAAAAGCAATTAAAATTTGCACACAAGGATTGAGAGGGGGGAGGAATATCACCTCTTTATTTTGTGAGCTGCACAGGGAAATACCCTGACCTCAGCTTGTTTGTTTCTCATTGGCTCCTTTCCTTTTGAAGTGTGTGATAGAAAAGTCTTTAATATTCAAAGATTAAAATACTGGCATTTCAGGAGAGTGAGAGGGTTATACGTGATGAGAAGAGACATTTTAAGGAGGACGAGGATTGGCTGCGCAGAGCCTTGAATTTGCGGTTAGAGAGGTAAGTGACTATTAATAGCTCTGTCTGCAGAGATGGATATTCGTTGATCTTAATGATGAAAACGAACTTCCCGGTGGCAGAACGAGTGCCCGCAGGTAGAGTGAGCTGCGGTTGTCAATCTAGAGAAACAGAGGTTGTAGCAGTGAAGGTGGCAGATGAAGTATGTGCTAGATGCCAGAGGTTGTGATTTAGAGAGGTTGCCCAGCAAGAATTTGGAAGTTTGGGGTGTAGTCTGGAGAACCAAGATCCATCCTGACCAAGGGGGGACAGGAGGATCACACTGATCTGCGGAGGAACCGGAAAAAAATGCGGTGGGAATGGCTTTTGTGGAGGTGAGGTGGAGCTACGTTTGGTTGATGTCCTGAACGTCTGTTACGTGTCAACCTTTGGGATGTGTTCAGGGTGTTCTGTGGACAAACTGTAGGTTGGGAAGGTAGGTGTAATTTGCACAGATGTGGTATATACATTCACATTTCTAGATGAGGTTGTACAAGATGAAGGTTTAGAAGCAGAGAAGAGAAAGCAACGGTGAAGCCTTTGAGAAGAGAGGAGTTTCCTGTGGCAGCTGTTTCTCGTGATCGTCTTTTATTCTCCAGTTCTTCAGGTTACTGGAAAATATACACTGAGCTCAGCCTGTATCTCATGTGGTACTGCAGATACTATTTTATGATTACTGAGCCCTCTGAATTGAACTCCATCTGCAGTTGGGCTAGATGATCATTGTTGGTCCGTTCCAACTTAAAATCTCTATTTAATTTCTGGTCTAGTCTAGTCTAGTCTAGTCTAGTGTAATCTATTCTGTTCTGTTCTGTTCTGTTCTGTTCTGTTCTATCCTATCCTATCCTATCCTATCCTATCCTATCCTATCCTATTCTCTTCTTTTAGTGAACGTATTAAGTAGTCTCCAAAATCTGTAGTATCCTATACCCAATAATTCTTTTCCTGATACGCCTCTGCTGTTAGATAGATTCATTGTGGAAACTGGTTTCTTCCATCTGGCTAATAGCTCTCACAGCCCAGAGGCCAACCCTGTCCTGGGCTGCGTCCAGAGGAGTGTGGCCAGCAGGGCAGGAGAGGGGATTCTGCCCCTTTGCTCTGCTCTGGTGAGACCCCACCTCGAATCCTGCGTCCAGTTCTGGTGTCCCCAACGTAAGAGGGACGTGGAGCTGTTGGAACGAGTCCAGAGGAGGCCACAAAGGTGATCCAGGGGCTGGAGCAGCTCTGCTGCGAGGACAGGCTGAGGGAACTGGGGTTGTTCATTATCAAACCTTTGCTTTGGGTCCCAAAGGGCTCTTACTTTTGAAAGACATGTATTTATTTGAAGAAATTTCTCCAGCAACTGCTGAGCGTACTTAACGCCTTCAGAACTTCTTCTTCCACTTTCCCCATGCACCACAACTGGCAATAACACATTTTGTGAAGAAAAACATCCAATTTCTTCCTGCCCTATCCCAGCAGTGGTATCTGAATGATGCTTCTGGGGCTTGCTCCTCATTGTGGAACTCGTGATCCATTGCCTGGTCTCACGTACAAAGAACAACTGTAAACACAAATAATTCCATCTATTCTAAGCGGTTATATCTCCACGTATGCTGCCTTGCTGCCTGCGTTGGCATATTTCTCACCCTAATCATGGGAAAGGCAGCTTATTCTGGAAGAAAACTTGGCTTCCTAAATTAGCTTCATAAATGAGCTGATTTGAAATAAAAATCGCCTTGTGCCCACAATATTCTGCTATAATGCATTGCTTACTGTTTTGAATCATTAAAAAAATTTTTTTATTTGTGACCGATAGCACGTGGAGCCCTGGGGAAATCTCTTTGAGACCAAAACTCTTCAGGTGTTGCACATTAGTTTGTTTTTGATAGGGAGAAGAATCTCCTGCAAGAAGAGACCATGGTCTTCATGCATTTTTTATTGTATTTTGGTAGGAGGTTGCTTGGAGGAAGAGTTAAAACTTACTCAGCCAGAGCTGTGACAATGACAAACTGGCCTCAGGTCAATTCTTCATTTGACATTTGTAAATCAGCCAGCTGAGGAGCTTTAGATATCTTTAGCGAGCTCCCTTGCCCTGAAACCACATCAGAGGAGGACTTCACATTTCACAATTCTAGCATGTCCACCTTGAAGGTGTGATTTTTCTGGTTCGTTTTGTGGTGTTTCCCCATCTGAGCATGTTTGCTGTTGCTCGGGAGCGTGTGTGAAATGCATGGCACACTTCTGAGATGCTCCCTTTGTCCCCAGCCACTCTGAAGTCTCCCCAGCTCCTTTATAAATTGATGTAATGCTGTAGGAACCACCTCAGAAGGTGGAGCGTGTGATGGGCACACCAGCACTGCAGGAATCAGCTAAGGCACGCGTACATCTTTCCCCTTTGGATGTTTTGCGGCACTGAAGATGAAATTTCAGCTGAGCAGCCTTGCCCAGCACCATTTAGCTGGTCAAGAGAGGCAGCACAAAGCCAGACAACCTAAATTTTGCTGGATTTTGGAGACCGTTGAGTGGCATAGAATCGCAGAATGGCCTAGGCTGGAAGGAACCTTAGAGATCATCTGATCCAACCTCCCTGTCATGGGCAGGAACACCTCTCAACTAGATCAGGCTACTCAAGGCTCCGTCCAACCTGGCCTTGAACACCTCCAGGGAGGGGGCAGCC
>NW_009715402.1:0-217 GCF_000703405.1 Apaloderma vittatum | reverse complement strand
TCTTTGTGGCCTCCTCTGAACACGCTCCAACAGCTCCATGTCCCTCTTATGGTGGGGACACCAGAACTGGACCCATTTTTGTTCTCAGGACCTCATGACTCTCATGTTTTTGTAAAATCTTAATTCTAAATCATAGAATGGTCTGGATTGGAAGGGACTGTTAAAGATCACATGGTTCCAACTCCTTGCTGTGGGCAGGGACCCCTCCCACCAGCCC
>NW_009715401.1:0-1235 GCF_000703405.1 Apaloderma vittatum | reverse complement strand
CAGGCTGCTCTCATGCGAGAAAAGGCACATGCGCGTGGCCTTCAGTGAGACACACAGCCTCAGCGATGCCACTGAGTGCCTTTCTCCAGGAAGCGAGCGGCAGGCAGAGGAGTGCAGCAACATTTCTGCAGCACGGGAGACCAGCTGCAGAAGAATCACAGAAGGGTGGCGGAATCACAGAGGGTTGTGGAATCACAGAAGGATGATGGAATCACAGAACGGTGCTGGAATCACAGAACGGTACAGGAATCACAAAACCGAAGGGAGGTGGAATCAAAGAATTGAAGAAAGAATCACAGAAGGTTGGCGGAATCACAGAAGGGAAGCGGCATCACGGAAGTGAAGAAAGAATCACAGAAGGGTGGTGGAATCAAAGAAATTAAGAAAGAATCTTAGAAGGGTGGTGGAATCCAGAATTGAGGAAAGAATTTCAGAAGGGTGTTGGAATCACAGAAGGGTGCAGAAATCACAGAAGGCTGGTGGAATCCCATAACTGAAGAAAGAATCACAGAAGGGTGGTGGAATCAGAGAAGGGTGATGGAATCACAAAAGAGTGGTGGAATCACAGAAGGATGGTGGAATCTCAGAATTTAAGAAAGAATCACAGAAGAGTGATGGAATCACAGAAGGGTGGTGGAATCACAGAAGGGTGGTGGAATCACAGAAGGGTGGTGGAATCACAGAAGGGTGGTGGAATCACAGAAGGGTGGTGGAATCACAGAAGGGTGGTGGAATCACAGAAGGGTGGTGGAATCACAGAAGGGTGGTGGAATTACAGAAGAGTGGCGGAATCACAGAATGTTGGTGGAATCACAGAAGTGTGCTGGAATCACAGAAGTGTGCTGGAATCATAGAAGGGTGCTGGAATCTCAGAAAGGTGGTGGGACACAGAAGGGTGGTGGAATCACAGAATATTGGTGGAATCACAGAAAATGACAGGAATGACAGAAGAGTGGTGGAATCACAGGAGGGTGCGGGAATGACAGTAGGGTTCTGGAAGCAAAAATGGTGGTGAAATCACAGAAGGGTGGTGGAATCACAGAATCTTGCTGGGATCATAGAAGGGTGGCGGAATCATAGCATGCTATAGGAAATCTGTTGATGTTCTCGTGCCTGAGTCTTGTCTGGTCGCGTACGCATAAATACCGGCACAGCTTTAACTACCTGAGGAAAAAAGTCAGTGTTACGGAAACCACACCCATCCCGATCAGCTAAAATATCTGTCAGGGAAATCT